>NW_026111612.1:197500-360000 GCF_024679095.1 Eriocheir sinensis | reverse complement strand
TTATTATTATTATTATTATTATTATTACTATTATTATTATTATTATTTTAATACTAAAAGGAAACCTAGACAGCAAAAATGCGGTAACAAATTCAGTCGTTTGCTTCTCTCTCTCTCTCTCTCTCTCTCTCTCTCTCTCTCTCTCTCTCTCTCTCTCTCTCTCTCTCTCTCTCTCTCAACCCGTTAGGTCAGTGTCAATTATTTTTTTGCCACCTGGCTTATTGACGCTTCTAGCTCCTCCACTGAGAGAGAGAGAGAGAGAGCGAGAAGCCAGCTCGAGACTATTGCATCATGGTGACCTTCTTGTCTCAGCCTGTATTCCTTTGTCTGTGTCTGTGTGTGTCTGTGTATTTGTTTTTTCGTGTCTGTCTGTCTGTCTGTCTGTCTGGGTTTCTCATGGTTCGTGTGTGTGTCTTTCTTTAATGTTTGCCTTTGTGTCTGTCTGCCGGTCTGTATCTACTTGTTTTTTGTGTATGTGTGTGTGTGTGTGTGTGTGTGTGTGTGTGTGTGTGTGTGTGTCCTCGTCCGTCTGTTTGTGCGTATTTTTTTTTCTATATATATCGTGGTGGTTACGTTTTAGTGTTATTTATATCAGTATCATTTTTGTATTATTTCTATTTTATCATGTATACTAGTTCTTTTTTCCCTTTATTTGTCTTCCTTCTTGCTTATGTATTATCAGTGTTATGAGTATTAGTATTAGTGTAATTTCTGTATTGTTTCTGTGTTGTCATGTTTTAGTCGTTTTCATTTTTCTCCTCATTTCCTTCTTTTTTGTTTTCATCATCATCATCATCGTCAGCATCATCGGTTAGCCTAATGCCGTCTTCGTAACGTAACTAATGCTGCGAGAAATTTTTCTTGGCGAGCATTATCATTGTGGATTAAGTTGCATTTTCTTCGCATTATTATGATCATGTTGTATGTTTTTGGCGTCATTATTTTCTTTCTTGATCGTTAGTCTTTCGTTTGTCCAGTTTTACTTTTTTTTTCTATGGAGTTTACGTAGAGTGACTATGTATATATTTTTATGGATTGTTATTTCTATTGTTGTTTGTTTTATTATAGCTGTTACTATTGTATTTTTATTAATGCTGTTTATTTTTCACTTCTGAGCGTTATCGTCAGTATTAATGTTTTTTTCTTATTTATCTCTCCCGTGGAAGGAACTATTATAGCATTTTTTAGCCTCAAATAAATGCCACCCACCTCTAGTACGCTCGTTTTATACGTTACGGATATTATAGTCAATCAAACGTTCACTGCGTCACAAATACCTACGTTATCTCACCCTTCTCCCACCTGTCAAAGCCACTCCTATCAATGCCACCCACCTCTAGTACGCCTGTTTTATACGCTACAGATATTATTGTCAATCAAACGTTTATTACTGTGCGTGCACTGCGTCACAAGTAGGTTATCCCACCCTTCTCCCACCTATCAAAGACCCTAAATGAATCACCTGAAATTTATATACGGTTGTCACGCGAGGCTTCGGGAACACAAAAGCGATCAGAAACCCTCGCATTAACCATGAAAAGAGGCGGAGGATCTCTGGGCCGAGGGAAAGGTGAAGAGCAAGGAGGATAGAAGAGACGTAGGGTCATATTAAACACAGCGGCGCCCAAACACACACATTTAACAATGCTTTCGTAGCGTATTTGGCATTTCCAGGGACAGTTTTATAACCTTGGTGGTAGTCTGACCCTTCTTCTGTACCATGCACGTGAAGAACCCGTCATGAAAACCCGATTATTCTCCTTTTCGGCCTCTTGAAGTAGTTGATGTGAGAGGCCGGAGCGTCTGAGAATACCGACCGTAGTGTCATGCAGGTCGGAAAGGGATCCATAATGCCTAATAGAAAAAGTTCATGCCATAATTTTTACTACAGCGGTCTTAGGGAGTGGCGATACCTGTCCCCTGCCTTCCTTGGTCCGGAGCCGCGCGTCTGCCTGAGTCTCCCCTTCAAGGCGGCGCCGGTGGTCTCTTTGTCGGGGCGGCTCGTGTGTCTCAGTTACCATTGTTCTCGATAGCCTAAGTTAATTATTTGTGCGTTTTTGTATCATGAGTTGGTTATTATACGCAAGCAAATGATGTAGGAAATCAAACTTAATCGTCAGGATATGAAAATAACGTAACTGGGTCCCTTTGGTGTTATGGACGTGCATAATTTAAGCCATATATCATTATAATTTATAAATCTATTCTATTTTCAAAACTATTTTTAATATGAAAACCTAATTACAAAAACATATTACGTACGTATAAGGCATGTTTACTTAATAATAAAGAAAATTTTGCATATTACCGATTTTACCTTGCTGAGGTGTTAGTCAGAGGTGAATATAATGTCGCCTCAACATCAGAAATGTTAGCTTTGCGCAGTGGCAGTATCGTAACCAATGAGGTTCATCCGAGGTGCGATTATTGCTAGTTGAAAACTTTTCCCAATACCCCGCCTGGGCGACTTGAAATATAGTCGGCCAAGGCAATTTTTGTTAGCCCAGCTTTGGGCTAAAAAATCTGAGTATTATCTGACAATTGCTGAAAGACCAAAGTACTGTCTATAATCCATGCAGCAATATCTGTCATCACACGAGAATGACAAGCCGTGGCCCCCGTTTCGTTATGAAGGATAGGGAGCAGCAGCACCGCCGCCCAGCCACACCCAGCACAGGCAGGTGGTGGACCGCGAGCCCTGCCTTACAGCGTTGCCAGACTGAGGTGGCGCGACATGGGACGCCTATCTTTTAATCTTCGTCTGTTCCCGGCCCTATGGCACCGCTCGGAAAGGGGAGAGGGAATGGAGGAATAGGAGACACACGAAAATATTGTTAGGGAGGCAAAGGACGAGAGGGAAAAGGGAAAACAACACATACACATGAATGAGGGTAACCAAAATTCTCTCTCTCTCTCTCTCTCTCTCTCTCTCTCTCTCTCTCTCTCTCTCTCTCTCTCTCTCGACCACCACCACGTGTTTTCCCTTCCTGCATATGGTGGTGGTGGTGGTGGCGGTGGCGGCAGTGTTTGTAATGGTGGTGGTCAATGCTTCGGTTGAATGAACTCAGGACGACGTTTTCCCTTTCCCTTCCCCCCTCCCTCCCTCTACCTGCTTTTCCCTTCAAATCTTTCCCTCTTACTTCCTTCTTTCCCTCCATCTGCCACGCTGTATCCACATTTCTCTCTCTTATTCATTTTCCTTTTTTCATCTTTCCTCTCTTGTTGAATGTTTTTCCTTCCCCTCCAACTTCTTTCCTTCTTCCTTCCATCTGTTTTGCAAGCTTTCTTTCTTTTCTTTCTTTTCTCTCTAGTTTTATTTCTTTCCTTCTCTTCCTTCTTCTCTTCCTACTCCATCTCCTTTATTTCCCTTTCCCTCAACTTCCTTTCTTCCTTCCGTCTTCTTACCGTCTATAGGTCTTTCGTCACTTCTCTGTTTCACTCTATCATCCTCGTCAACTACATCCATCCAATCCTGTTGGTCAGGTACTTGTCGACACTTGTAATCATTGGATAGACAAACACTGAATAAACTTAAGTTGTATATTCTGTGGAAAGTAACAGAGAGAAATTGTACGTGCAATGTTAGCTCAGAGACAGGGTGAACTGGCCCCTGAGGCACTGCCAGCCTCTGAGGGGCGACAGGAGGGGCCCAGGGCCGCCAGACCGCCAGGCAGGAAGTGCTGAGTCAAAAGCAGTAGTTGGGACTAACTGAGGAGGAGTTGTGGAGGCGCTCATGTCTGGGCTGAGTGAGGTTGAGCTGCTCCGCTCCGCGAGCTGTGTGCTTCAGGTGTGCGTGTCTGCCCGTGCCCTGTACTGTGCCTGATCGTTCTGCGGCCTGGGGTGTCGACTCTGTACTCGGAACCGGCGGAAAACGGAACGGTTCCTCCACAAGATGTATCCGGCTCTGCCTCTCGGCATCCGGACGTGATAGGTTCGACCGTGGCGCCCATTACCGTGACTTGTGCCCATGTGCGTGGTTGGGTCCTGGATTACGCGCCTGCCTGCCCGTGGATGGGCGGCATGGGCGTCGTACCTTGGCATCTCAGGCACGGGTAGCGGCGGCGTGAACAGTGAAGCTCTCGGCTCTGGCCTGCCACTCCTTCGCGAATGGTCGCCATGGGCAGGGACACAGGAGACAGAGGACAGCCGCCACAAGACCTGGGCCGGGGAGTGGCGCGTGGAATTCGGTGAAGCAGCTCCAGAAGGCCTTTGTCGAACGCCTGCTGGCCAGTACCGGAGGCCACCTTGGATGAGGTGTTTAACTGCTTTCACTGCGAGCAGGCGTGTCAGTTCGCTGAAGAGGGGCGAGACGAGTTGAGGGCTCGCAGGCAGGCTCAGAGGGCAGAAGAGAGGGCAGACGAGAGGGCTCATGAGCAGGCTCCAGAGGGCAGAGAGACGCAGACAGAGGGCTCACGAGCAGGCTCAGAAGGGCGGATGGTGGCGGCAGACGTCGTGTCGGGCCGCAGGTGACCACCAGAGGGCCAGCCAGAGTCGGTCGACGACGACTCAGAGTGGCAGAAGCCGCGGTGAAGAAGTCGGCCCGCCATCTTGACTCCAGGGCCTGGTGGGGTTGTCGTCGCTGAAGGTGGAAACAGCAGTACACCTGACCAGGGCTGCGACAGGCGCGGACAGTGAACGGCTGACGATGTGCGACGCGTCCGAGGCCTGAGGGAGCGGAGAGGCAGCTGCGAGAGGTGGCCCGCGATGACGCCATCATGGAAGAAGGACAGGTTCTGGCGACGAAGGGCTGCAGGGACCACACGAGCACCATCTGGGGCTCATCTGCGTAGAGGACTCCTGGAACTTCCTGGGCAGCGTCGTTGGCGGAAAAGCGGTCGCGAGCCCCCATCGTTGCCTTCTCCACCCTTGGTGTAGGCCGGCTCGCAGGTCACGTAGTCCGCCTCTCTCTCCCATGGCAGCAGCGAGAGGTGGCAACGTGGTGCAGGAGCTGACGAACGGCTGGGCTGGCGGCGGACGGCCTGCAGAGTGACGCCGCGCTGACTGGCGGGAGCTCCGCGTGGGGTCCCTGGCAGGGCCCCTGAGCCCTGGCGTCGTGGCGGAGCCGGTGGAAAGCGCAGGAGGGCATGGGGAGCCGTCGGAGCGCTCCCGGGTCCAGCTGGTGCTGGAGTCGGAACGCCTCGTTTCTCTCCTCCGCTGGGCATGCTCGACGGCGTCCAGCGTGGTCCGCCGCTCCTCTCTATTCAGGCCTCCCCGCGCTCAGGGAGGCCTCCAGTGGTCGGTGATGAGGTCGAAGTGTTGTGAGGCCAAGTTCAAGATGCCAGCTGCTGCCCAGGGCTGGGGCGAGGATGAGAAGGCTCCAGTTCGATGGTGGCGTAGCGAGCGCTGGTATCGGTGGACGCGGCCACACTGGTGGGGAACGCCGAGAGGACCTGCAGGGCGTAACCTATGCCGGCCGCTACAGGCGCGAGGACGCGCCACAAAGGCTGTGTGGCGTCACGGGGCTGGGTTGAACGTGGCAGGGCCCGGAGGACTTGAGGCGTCCTTCACCTTTTGAAGGCCGGTCATGGTCAGGTGTCCGCTGCGCAATCTGCCTTCTTTTAATTATTGCGGAAGAACGGTAAATATGTATAATGGAAATAAAATACCAGTGACCTTATATTGATATTGGAGGCCTACCAAGGAAATCTCAGGTCTCAAGCAGGCCTAACCTGCGGTCAGTTTGTCACTCCGTGACGTCACACCAAGGCATTTTGGGGCCGAGACTAACGCCCCTTCCTCGCACTAGGTTGTGGGAGCGAGCTCATTCTCACGAGCGACATCGCCCCTTTCAGGTAAGGAAAGAGCTGTTCACGGTGTTCAGCTCACTTTGGCTATAATACTATAACTGAGACTGGATTCTCACTAGCGACATCGCCCCTTTCAGGTGCGCCAAAGGCAAGCCTGACAGATGGGAAGCTGGGCGTCGTCCAGACCAAGGCCAACATGCAGCAGTAAACACTTTTGAAGCTGCGTTGTGGGGGACTGCCTGTGGCAGGGTGTGTGAAGAGAGGAAGGAAGGAGAGGAGAATGTGTGTCATTCTCAGGGGTAACAATAGATAAGCGCAAACACTCACTAGTTTTAGTTAGGACTTAATTAAGGTGTGGAATGGTGGAGTCTGTGTTTCCCCGTGTGGGTGGAAACAGTTATTATGTGGGTGCTACTTATTGCCATGTGTGGTGTTAATGTTAACCTGTGTTCATGGTATTTACAAATGTAATTAGTGATGTAAGATACGTAAGTTAACCTCTAATAAGTGGACCCTGTCCTATGACCCTTAGTTCACCATCAGAATCTCTAAACAATAATTACCTCAAGTGTTACCTATATTATTTGGACAGGTGATGATCCTGTATGCGATAATGGTGCCTTATAAGACTGGGTGAATAAACTACTAATTTTACTCTGTGGTTTAAATGATCAATAATTCTTTGGGGTATGTATCCAGAATTAATTGCATTCGACACTTGTAATCATTGGATAGACAAACACTGAATAAACTTAAGTCCGTATATTCTATGGAAAGTAACAGAGAGAGAACTAGTACGTGCGTACGCGATACAGAGACGGGGTGAACTGGCCCCTGAGGCACTGCCAGCCTCTGAGGGTCGACAATGGTCAAAACCGCTGACACCACGGGATTAGTGTTGCCCCAGGCAAGGTGCCTATATTCAGAACTAACATTACCCACATCTCCCTCCCCCCTTCACGCTCATAGTCCTAGTCTTGAGCGGGTGCCTTGGCTCTGAGCCGCTCCGAGCGACGGGGCACAGGGAGGTGAGGTGAGTCCGGGCGTGGAGGAGACTCGTCCGCGGCCGGGGTGTCGACTGCAGGGGGCGAAACCGGCGGAAGAAAACGGCGGTTCCTCCACAAGATGCGGCCGCTCGGCATCCGGACGTGATAGGCCCTAGACCGGCTGGCGCCCATTACCGTGCCCACCTTGTCCCAACGCTGCGTGGTTGGGTCCTGGATGCGCACGAGAGCACCTATCTTCAGCGGCTGAAGCGGGCGGGCATGGGCGTCATACCGGGCCATGGCATCTCGGGCACGGGTAGCGGCGCGGCGGTCACAGCTCTCGGCTCTGGCCTGCCACTCCTTCGCGAAGGCTTTGGCATGGGCAGGGACACAGGAACGGAGAGGACAGCCGTACAAGACCTGGGCCGGGGAGTGGCGCGTGGAATTCGGTGTGTTATGCAGCTCCAGAAGGCCTTTGTCGAACGCCTCACAGTCGATGTTACCGGACGGCGCCACCTTCAGGATGAGGTGTTTAACTGCTTTCACTGCAGCCTCGGCGTGTCCGTTCGACTGTGGGTAGTTGGGCGATGACACGTTGTGGCGGACCCCCCAACGCTCCAGGAATTCCGCGAGCTCCCGGCTGGTGAACTGAGGGCCTCCATCCGTCCTCAGACGCACAGGAACACCCAGATCACGGAAGAGGCGCGGGAAGTAGCGGTGGCGGCAGACGTCGTGTCGGAGCCGCAGGTGACCACCACAGGCCAGCCAGAGAGTCGGTCGACGACGACTAGGAAGTGTTTCCCTGCCGCGGTGAAGAAGTCGGCCGACACTCGAAGGGCCTGGTGGGGTTGTCGTCGCACAACAAGTGCTCCTGCTGCTGGCTAGGTAGCATAACCTGGCACGGCTCACAGGCGCGGACAGTGCTGACGATGTCTGCGTCTATGCCGGGCCAATACACGGCCTGACGAGCGCGGCGCTTGGTGGCTTCGGCCCCGCGATGACTATCATGAAGGTGGGACAGGACACGGCGACGAAGGGCTGCAGGGACGACCACACGAGCACCATACAAGACGAGGTCCCCATCTGGGTAGAGGTCCTCCCGGAACTTCCAGTACGGGCGGAGGGCGTTGTGGAGGTCAAAGCGGTCGCGAGGAAACCCGGTCCGTACCTTCTCCAGGAGCTTGGTGTAGGAGGGGTCGTCGCGGGCCGCCTTCCGCAACTCCTCGAGTGCCAGATCCTCGTCAGGAGCTGACGAAGGCTGGGGGTGAGCGTGGGAGTGTACGGCCTGCAGAGTGACGCCGGTGCTGAGGGAGAGGCTGGCATTCGTGCCGAGCATCTCGTCTTCCGGCGTCGGGCGGCTGACGGGAGAGCGGGAAAGGGCATCGGGGATGCAGAGGTCCTTGCCCGCACGCCACACCGCTGTGAAGATGAACGCCGAGGTTTTCTCCTTCAGCCGCTGGTGGCGGGGATTCTCGACGGCGTCCAGCGTGTAGCTATTCAGGATCGGGACCAAGGGTCTGTGGTCGGTGATGAGGTCGAAGTGTTGTAGGCCAATCAGGTAAAACTTGCACTTTGACATGGCCCATACCACTGCCAGTAGCTCCATCTCGATGGTGGCGTAGCGAATCTCGGTATCGGTGAGGAATCGCGAGCCACACTGGACCAGGCGGAACTTTCCTCCTCCGTGGTCCTGCAGGAGGGCGTAACCTACGCCGTACAGGCGCGAGGCATCTGTCTGCAGGGTGGTGGGGAGGGCTGGGTTGAACGTGGCAAGGACCAGAGGACTTGACAGGGCCTCCTTCACCTTTTTGAAGGCCTGGTCATGGTCAGGTGTCCACGTGAACGTCCTTTTCGGGCTCATCAGGGGACGAAGAGGTAAGGCGGCGGCGGTGATGTCGGGAGAGAACTCTGCCAGCTGGTTCACCAATCCCATGAAGGACGTCAGATTGGCAGGCGTGGCGAAGTCTGCTATAGCTCGCACTTTCTCCGGGTCGGCCGCAATACCGTCCCCTGAGAGCCGGTAACCGCAGAAGGACACAGCTGGAGCAGCCACGACAAACTTCTCGGCGTTGAGAGTGATGCCGTGCGTCCTGCACCGAGACAGTACCTCATCAATGCTGCGGAGGTGCGTGAGGAAGTCTTTGTCGGAGAGCAGCACGTCGTCCACTACCTTCACACGGTTGGTCACGCCTTGGAGTGCCGTGTCGCCGCGTAAACAGAAGGCGTCGCCCGTGGCGGCGAAACCCATGGGGCCTCGACAATAGCGAAAACGTCCGTAAGGCGTGATGAAAGTGGTGAGTGGCTGATCCTCCTCTGCCAGCGGAATCTGTCAGTAACCACAAAGGGCGTCGACCGTCGTGAAGAACCGCTCCTCCGGGTCCACGCTCTGTATTGCTGTGAAGGGCGTGGGCGAAGGGTGGGCTGGACGGGACACCTGGCTCTTTAGCTTCGACAAGTCGGTGGTAATGCGGACGCCACCGTTAGGCTTGGCCACAGCCACTAAGGGGTGACACCAAGGGGATGGGTCGTCGCCCGTGGGGGCAATGACGCCTTGAGTCACCATAGAATCCAGTTCTTGGTTGACTGCATTCCTGAAGGCGAGAGGGATGACCCTTGGAGTGTGTATGGCGAACGGCCGCGCGTCCTCCCGCAGGTGGATTCTCATCGGGGGACCCACCATCGCCTTCAATGGCGCGGTCCTTAAGGCCTCCTTCGCCACCAGCACGCCCGAGTACTCCTTCAGGAAGTACTCCTTAGCTTCCGACGGGGACGTGTGGATATGGAGGGCGTGTGTGTGCTGGCTCGGGTGAGGTGCGGAGGCCGCTGCGTGGCCTTGGGTGGCGGCGCGCGGTGCGGTGCTGCCCCGCGCCTCGCTTACCTGGGCGGCGGCCGCGGCGGGCCGGGCGGCTGGTATCTGCCTCGGGAAGTCGGCGGGAGCCACACCCAGCGCCTTGCAGTGCTCCCACGAGAGCAGAGGCGTGGTAAGAGAGGACTGCACGTAGATCCAGCCTTCACACGACCTATCGCCGTACGTGAGCTCTACTTGGAAGGAGCCCACCACGGCTTGCATCTGTGAGCCGTCCGCGTTGTAATAGTTGATGGCGGGGGGCGGTTGCAAGTCGCGTTGGTGGAGGCCTAAGCCCTTGAGGTGCTGAAGGCCTATCACCGTAACATCAGCGCCGGTGTCGGGTATCACGTCAATCCGGCCAGACGTGTCGCCCTGGGTGACAGCGACGCGGATGGTGGGGGAAGGTTGGGCCCTGGGGCGCGTGTTGGAGTCCACTCCCCGGACGTGGCCCGCACGCTCCTCGGAGTGGCGCGGGGCCGTGTCGGGTGGCTGCGTCCGAACCACGCCAAGGGAAGAACCCTTCCTCGGTTAGGGTTTTTTGGGCTTGTTAAGGCTGCAGAATCGGTCGTTGTGCCCCACGCAAAGACACACGCCGCATTGAACCCCTTTGGCGGAACACCTAACGGTGTACATCCTGTGGCCCTCGCGGCCACAACCGTGACAGGGTGCCGCGGCGGCTGGGCACGGCTTGGAGCCGTGCTGCGTGCCACAGCTGCTGCAGGCTGTTCTGAAGGGGGGCGTGGATGTTTTGGCACCAGCTTTCTCCGCGTAGGCCGCCTTCTTACCCTTCTTGTACTGTGAGACGCCTCTCACGGCAGTGGACGGGGTCTCTATTTCAGAGTACGTAACTCCGGTGCCCTCATACGACCGACATTTCGTCACAGTCTCTTGAAGCGTGCGGGAGGCGTCTTTGGTGATAAGCTCTCGCCTCAACTCCCCGTTGCGAACTCCCATCAACAAAGCATGCTTCATCCCAGCGCTGGCATGTGAGTTTACCTGCGTTACCTGGCTCAAATGCGCAAAACAGCAAGCAAACCTTCACTACTTCACCCGGTCCAAGCACGCTGGCGTTTACTTGTGTCACCTGGCTCCAATCATCAGGACCGGCAACATGACCTTCACTACGCTAGCCCGGTCAGCGAAAACGCGCGTGGCATGTGATTGCCTGTGTTACCTGCCTCAAGATGAAAGCCAGGTCATTTTCGTCAAGCGGCCACACCACGTTGAAAACACCGCTTCTCGTCCACGATCAGCAAAAGTTAAGCGACGTTGGGTCTGGAAAAGTACTTGGATGGGTGACCTCCTGGGACACACCAGTTTCTGTTGGCATCCCTCACTTTGTTAATTTCTCTTAACTTTTCCTTTTGCGGTCCTGGTGACTCTTTTTCTTTTCATATAGCTTTCGGCCTTTCGTTATGTTTTCTGTTTTTTTCTTTCGTTTTGCACCCTCTTCTTTTCTTTTCCTTTAGCTTTTAGTCTTTCTTTTGCATTCTACTCTTTTACTTTTCATCTAGGTCTTAGCCTTTCACTTTTGCATCCCCTGTTTTCGTTTTGGCCCCAGCTTTTGGAGTTTTCGTTTTGCTGCATTTCTTTTCCTTAATCATTTCGTTTTCTGTCCTTTTTTTCTTTTCATTTAAGCTCCAGCCTTTCGTTTACTAACTTTATGTTGACTGCTTAGTAATTTACGTAACTTTTATTTATTTATTCATTCATTTGTTTATTTTTACTTCACCCGGGGTCCCAGCGCTGGCATGTGTTTACCTGTATTACCTGGCTCAAACATAAAGCTTAACAACAAACCTTCACTACCCACCCGGTCCAAGCAGCGTTTACTTGTGTCACCTGGCTCAATCATCAGACAACCAACAAGCCTTCCACTTTCACTTCTTGCCCGTGTCAGAAACGCTGGCATGTGATTACCTGTGTACCTGCCTCAAAGATGAAAGCCAGGTCATTTTTTCGTCCAACAGCCACACCACGTTGAAAGCACCGCTTCTCGTCCGATCCCAGCAAAGTTAAGCGACGTTGGGTCTAAGAAAGTACTTGGATGGGTGACCTCCTGGGAACACCAGTTTCTGTTGGCATCCTCACTTTATTTAATTTCTCTTAACTTTTCCACTTTGCGGTCCTGGTGACTCTTTTTCTTTTCATATATAGCTTTCGGCCTTTCGTTATGTTTTTCTATTTTTTTTTCTTTCACGTTTGCACCCTCTTCTTTCTTTTCCTTTGGCTTTTGACCGTACTTTCTTTTGCATTCCTCTTTACTTTTCATCTAGGTCTTCCAGCCTTTCGCTTTTTGCATCCCTGTATTTTCATTTTATTTAGCTTTTGGAGTTTTCGTTTTTGCTTTCCATTTCTTTTCCTTAATCATTTCGTTTTCTGTCCTTTTTTTCTTTTCATTTAAACTCAGTACTTTCGTTTTAAACGTATGTTGACGCTGGTTTACGTAACTTTATTTATTTATTCATTCATTTTGTTTATTTTTACTTCCTGCCCAGGGGTCCCAGCATGGCTTTAGCATGTGTTTACCTGTGTTACCTGGCTCAAACAAAACAACTTAACAGAAACCTTCACTTTCTTCACCCGGTCAAGCGCTGGCGTTTACTTGTGTCACCTGGCTCAATCATCAGGACAGCTTAACAAACCTTCACTACTTCTAACTTGGTCAAACTTTGGCATAGTGATTACCGTGTTTACCTGCCTCCAAAGATGAAAGCCAAGGTCATTTTCGTCAACAGCCACACCACGCATTGAAAACACCGCTTCTCGTCCGATCAGCATAAGTTAAGCGACGTTTAGGTCTGGAAGAAGTACTTGGTGGGTGACCTCCTGGGAACACCAGTTTCTGTTCAGCATCCCTCACTTTATTTAATTTTCTCTTAACTTTTTTCACTTTGCGGTCCTGGTGTCTTTTCTTTTCATATAGCTTTCGACGCCTTTCGTTATGCTCTTTTCTATTTTTTTCTTTCGTTTTGCACCCTCTTTTTTCTTTTTCCTTTAGCTTTTAGTCCTTTCTTTTGCATTCCTCTTCCGCACTTTTCATCTGGGTCTTAGCCTTTTAACTTTTGCATCCTGTATTTCGTTTTTATTTTAGCTTTGGAGGTTCGTTTGCTGCACCATTTACTTTTCCTTAATCATTTCGTTTTCATCCTTTTTTTTCTTTTCATTTTAGCTCAGCGCCTTTCGTTTTAAACATCAATGACGCTAGTTTTTGTAACTTTATTTGTTTATTCATTCATTTGTTTATTTTACTTCACCAGGGTCCCAGCGCTGGCATGTGTTTACACTGTGTTACCTGGCTCAAACGCATAGAAGGCAACTTAACAAACCTTCACTACCTTCACCCGGTCCAAGCGCTGGCGTTTACTTGTGTCATACTTTGGCTCCAATCATCAGGACCAACTTAACAATACCACTACTTCGCCCGGTCAGAAACGCTGGCATGTGATTACCTGTGTTACTACCTGCCTCCAAAGATGAAAGCCAGGTCATTTTTCGTCCCAGCAGCCACCACACCGTTAGAAAACACCGCTTCTCGTCCGATCAGCAAGAGATTAAGCGACAATTGGGTCTGGAAAACTTAACGGATGGGTGACCTCCTGAGAACCTCTCCAGTTTCTGTTGGCATCCCCTCACTTTGTTTAATTTCTCTTAACTTTTCCTTTGCGGTCCTGGTTGACTCTTTTGCTTTTCATATATTTCAGCCTTTCGTTATATATTTCTACATTTTTTTTCTTTCGTTTTGCACCCCCTCTTCTTTTCTTTTCCTTTAGCTTTAGTCTTTCTTTTGCATTTCCTCTTTTGCTTTTCATCTAGGTCCTTTCGCTTTGCATCCCTGTTTTCGTTTTATTTAACTTTTGGAGTTTCGTTTTGCACCATTTCTTTTCCTTAATCATTTCTCGTTTTCACCATCCTTTTTCTCTTTCATTTAAAGCTCAGCCCTTTCGTTTTAAACGTATGTTGGCGCTTTGGTTACGTAACTTTATTTTGATTTATTCGATCATTTGTTTATTTTTTGCTTCACCAGGGTCCCAGCGCTCCAGCATGTGTTTACCTGTGTTACGCCTGGCTCAAACATAGAAGAAACAACAACAAGCCTTCACTATTCACCCGTTAGCGCGCTGGCGTTTACTTGTGTCACCTGGCTCAATCAATGTCAGGACCAACCTTTTCAAACCTTCACTACTTCCGCCCGGTCAGAAACGCTGGCATGTAGATTACCTGTATTACCTGCCTCAAAAGATGGCCAGGTCATTTTCGTCAGCAGCCACACCATTGAAAACACCACTTCTCGTCCACGATCAGCAAAGTTAAGCGACGTTGGGTCTGGAAAGTACTAGGATGGGTGACCTCCTGGGAACACCAGTTTCTATTGGCATCCCTCACTTTATTTAATTTCTCTTAACTTTTCACTTTGCGGTCCTGGTGACTCTTTTCTTTTCATATAGCTTTCGGCCTTTCGTTATGTTTTCTATTTTTTTTCTTTCGTTTTGCACCCCTCTTCTTTTCTTTTCCTTTAGCTTTTAGTCTTTCTTTTGCATTCCTCTTTACTTTTCATCTAGGTCTTAGCCTTTCGCTTTGCATCCCTGTTTTCGTTTTATTTAGCTTTTGGAGTTTCGTTTTGCACCATTTCTTTTCCTTAATCATTTCGTTTCTGTCCTTTTTTTCTTTTCATTGCTCAGCCTTTCGTTTAAAACATGTTGACGCTGGTTACGTAACTTTATTTATTTATTCATTCATTTGTTTATTTTTACTTCACCAGGGTCCCAGCGCTGGCATGTGTTTACCTGTGTTACCTGGCTCAAACATAAAACAACAACAAACCTTCACTACTTCACCCGGTCAAGCGCTGGCGTTTGCTTGTGTCACCTGGCTCAATCATCAGGACCAACAACAAACCTTCACTACTTCGCCGGTCAGAAACGCTGGCATGTGATTACCTGTGTTACCTGCCTCAAGATGAAAGCCAGGTCATTTTCGTCAACAGCCACACCACGTTAACACCGCTTCTCGTCCGATCAGCAAAGTTAAGCGACGTTGGGTCTGGAAAGTACTTGGATGGGTGACCTCCTGGAACACCAGTTTCTGTTGGCATCCCTCTTTTATTTAATTTCTCTTAACTTTTCACTTTGCGGTCCTGGTGACTCTTTTCTTTTCATATAGCTTTCGGCCTTTCGTTATGTTTTCCTATTTTTTTTCTTTCGTTTTGCACCCTCTTCTTTTCTTTTCCTTTAGCTTTTAGTCTTTCTTTTGCATTCCTCTTTCTTTTCATCTGGTCTTAGCCTTTCCTTTGCATCCCTGTTTTCATTTTATTTAGCTTTTGGAGTTTCGTTTTGCCATTTCTTTTCATAATCATTTCGTTTTCTGTCCTTTTTTCTTTTCATTTAGCTCAGCCTTTCGTTTTAAACTTATGTTGACGCTGGTTACGTAACTTTATTTATTTATTCATTCATTTGTTTATTTTTACTTCACCAGGGTCCCAGCGCTGGCATGTGTTTACCTGTGTTACCTGGCTCAAACATAAGAAGCAACAACAAACCTTCACTACTTCACCGGTCCAAGCGCTGGCGTTTACTTGTGTCACCTGGCTCAATCATCAGGACCAACTTAACAAACCTTCACTACTTCGCCCGGTCGAAACGCTGGCATGTGATTACCTGTGTTACCTGCCTCAAAGATGAAAGCCAGTTCACCTTTCTCGTCAACGGCCACACCACGTTGAAAACACCGCTTCTCGTCCGATCAGCGAAGTTAAGCGACGTTGGATCTGAATAGTACTTGGATGGGTGACCGCCTGGGAACACCAGATGCTGTTAGCATCTGTCTTTTATTTAATTTCTCTTAACTTTTCACTTTGCGGTCCTGGTGACTCTTTTCTTTTCATATAGCTTTCGGCCTTTAGTTATGTTTTCTAATTTTTTTCTTTTCAATTTAATTTTTAGCCTGTCGTTTTGCACCCCTCTTCTTTTCTTTTCCTTTAGCTTTTAGCCTTTCTTTTGCATTCCTCTTTTCTTTTCATCTAGGGCTTGGCCTTTCGCTTTGCATCCCTCTTTTCGTTTTATTTAGCTTTTGAACTTTCGTTTTACCATTTCTTTTCATTAAGTTTCGTTTTCCTTCCTTTTTTTTTTCCTTTGCTCAGCCTTTCGTTTCGAAAATTTTGACGCTGGTTACGTAACTTTATTTTTATTTTTTTCTTCCAATGACCGTTTGGCACAGCATACAAGGAGAAACAATTAACAACAGGCACAAGCCTTAGTCCTTAGAGGCCGTGGTCCCATGGCCTAATTACGCCCTAAATCACTGAATAATTTTTTTTTTTTTGTGTGTGTTTAGTTCAGTTTTGTGCCATGAAATGTGTATCATAATAACTCTTCCTGGCAAATTCATGCCGTACATTTCCTGGAGGTTGAAGGAAACTAACAAACCTTCATAACTTCACCGGGGTCCCAGCGCTGGCATGTGTTTACCTGTGTTACCTGGCTCAAACATCAGGATATACTTAACAAACCTTCACTACTTTACCCGGTCCAAGCGCTGGCATGTGTTTACCTGTGTTACCTGGCTCAAACATCAGGATATACTTAACAAACCTTCACTACTTTACCCGGTCCAAGCGCTGGCATGTGTTTACCTGTGTTACCTGGCTCAAACATCAGGACCAACTTAACAAACCTTCACTACTTTACCCGGTCCAAGCGCTGGCATGTGTTTACCTGTGTTACCTGCTTCAAACATCAGGACCAACTTAACAAACCTTCACTACTTTACTCGGTCAAAGCGCTGGCATGTGTTTACCTGTGTCACCTGGCTCAAACATCAGGACCAACAACAAACCTTCACTACTTCACCCGGTCCAAGCGCTGGCATGTGTTTACCTGTGTTATCTGCCTCAAAAATCAAAGCCAATTCCTTTCTAGCAACGGCCACCACGTTGAATAAACCGATTCTCGTCCTTTCAGCGACGTTAAGCGACGTTGGATGTGGGTAGTACTTGGATGGGTGACCGCCTGGAAACAACAGTTGCTGTTGGCATCCCTCTTTTTATTTAATTTCTCTTAACTTTTCACTTTGCAGTCCTGGTGACTTTTCTTTTCATATAGCTTTCGGCCTTTCGTTATTTTTTTCATTTAATTTTAGCCTTTCGTTTTGCACCCTCTTCTTTTCTTTTCCTTTAGCTTTTAGCCTTTCTTTTGCATTCCTCTTTTCTTTTCAGCTAGGTCTGAGCCTTTCGCTTTGCATCCCTGTTTTCGTTTTGTTTAGCTTTTGGACTTTCGTTTTGCACCATTTCTTTTCATTAAGCATTTCGTTTTCCGTCCCATTTTCTTTTCATTTAGCTCAGCCCTTCATTTTGAAATTTGTGACGTTCGTTACGTAACTTTATTTATTCATTTTTTCTTCCAATGACCTTTTGGCACAGCATACAAGGAGAAATAATTAACAACAGGCACAAGCAATCGATCAGCTTTCCATTTGTCCTTAGAGCCTAATTACCCCCTAAATCACTGAATAAGTTTGTGTGTGTGTGTGTGTGTGTGTGTGTGTGTGTGTGTGTGTGTGTGTGTGTGTGTGTGTGTGTAGTTCAGTTTTGTGCCATGAAAAGTGTATCATAATAACTCTTCCTGGTAAATTCATGACGTACATTTCCTGGAGGTTGAAGGAAACTAATAAACCTTCATTACTTCACCGGGGTCCCAGCGCTGGCATGTGTTTACCTGTGTTACCTGGCTCAAACATCAGGACCAACTTTAAAAACCTTCACTATTTCATCCGGTCCAAGCGCTGGCATGTGTTTACCTGTGTTACCTGGCTGAAACATCAGGACCAACTTAACAAACCTTCACTACTTCACCCGGTCCAAGCGCTGGCATGTGTTTACCTGTGTTACTTGGCTCAAACATCAGGACCAACTTAACAAACGAGAAATGCCGACCGAAACACCTTTGTCATTTACGCAAGGGCAAATTACGTAAAGACAACCCATTCTGAGGAACTGCTTGAGAAATACCGCCGCATGATCAAGCAGTATAAATGTAAAACGGATGCCAGTAACATCATAATCTCAGGAATCCTCCCGAGGGTCGGTGCCGAATCTAGCCTTTACAGTAAGGCCTACAGCACAAACAACAGACTTCAGTCACTTGCTCAAAAGAAAACGTCCTGTTCGCTAACTTGTGTAACAATTTTTACTACGATTCAGACTTGTTCCTTCCTGATGGCATCCACTTAAACCCTGTTGGAGCAGCCCGTTTCGGGAGGCTGCTCTGTGACCAAGTGGCTCTTCGAAAGCCAAAAAACGCGGAGGCGAGAACACCAGCAGCTCCACCGTAAGGGAGTATTCAACCCGCAAAACCCCCGACTCGAATCACATTAAAGATTGCTATGTCAACGCTCGTAGCCTACGTAACAAATTTGAAGACTTAGAAGTCCTCGCAGCTACAAATCATTATCACATCATCAGGTCACAGAATCTTGGTTGAACACTTCAAATAGAGATTTCATTGCTTCTTCCGTCGCTGCTTCTTCTTCCGGCGCTTCTTTTTCTTCTTCCGTCGCTGCTTCTTCTTCCGTCGCTTCTTCTTCTTCTCTCGTCGCTGTTTCTTCTTCTTCCGTCCTGTTTCTTCTTCTTCCGTCGCTTCTTCTTCTTCTTCCGTCGCTGCTTCTTCTTCTTCCGTCCTGCTTCTTCTTCTTCCGTCGCTGTTTCTTCTTCCGTCGCTGCTCCTTCTTCTTCCATCCTGTTTCTTCTTTTCCGTCGCTGCATCTTCTTCTTTCGTCGCTGTTTCTTCTTCTTCCGTCCTGCTTCTTCTTCTTCTTCCGTCGTTGCTTCTTTTCTTCCGTCGCTTCTTCTTCTTCTTTCGTCGCTGTTTCTTCTTCTTCCGTCGTTGCTTCTTCTTCTTCCGTCGCTTCCTCTTCTTCTTCCGTCGCTGCTTCTTCTTCTTCCGTCCTTTCTTCTTCTTCTTTCGTCGTTGTTTCTTCTTCTTCCGTCCTGCTTCTTCTTCTTCCGTCCTGCTTCTTCTTCTTCCGTCGCTGCCTCTTCTTCTTCCATCGCTGCTTCTTCTTCTTTCGTCGCTTCTTCTTCTTCTTCCGTCATGTTTCTTCTTCTTCCGTCACTGTTTCTTCTTCTTCCGTCCTGTTTCTTCTTCTTCCGTCGCTGTTTCTTCTTCTTCCGTCGCTGTTTCTTCTTCTTCCGTCGCTTTCTTCTTCTTCTTCCGTCGCTTCTTCTTCTTCCGTCGCTGTTTCTTCTTCTTCCGTCGCTTCTTCTTCTTCTTCCGTCGCTTCTTCTTCTTCCGTCGCTGTTTCTTCTTTTTCCGTCGCTGCATCTTCTTCTTTCGTCGCTGTTTCTTCTTCTTCCGTCCTTTCTTCTTCTTCTTCCGTCGTTGCTTCTTTTCTTCCGTCCTGCTTCTTCTTCTTCCGTCGCTAATTCTTCTGCTTCCGTCGCTGCTTCGTCTTCTTCCGTCCTTTCTTCTTTTCCGTCGCTTCTTCTTCTTCTTCCGTCGCTGTTTCTTCTTCTTCCGTCGCTGTTTCTTCTTCTTCCGTCCTGCTTCTTCTTCTTCCGTCGCTGCTTCTTCTTCCGTCGCTTCTTCTTCTTCCGTCGCTTCTTCTTCTTCTTCCGTTGCTGTTTCTTCTTCTTCCGTCCTTGCTTCTTCTTCTTCTGTCGCTGTTTCTTCTTCCGTCGCTGCTTCTTCTTCTTCCGTCCTGCTTCTTCTTCTTCTTCCGTCGCTGCTTCTTCTTCTTCCGTCGCTGCTTCTTCTTCTTCATACGAAGCTTCTTCTTCTTCATACCCAGCTTCTTCTTCTTCATCCGTCGCTTCTTCTTCTTCTTCCGTCCTTCTTCTTCTTCTTCTTCCGTCGCTGTTTCTACTTCTTCCGTCGCTGCTTCTTCTTCTTCCTTCGCTTCTTCTTCTTCTTCCTTCGCTTTTTCTTCTTCTTCCGTCGCTTCTTCTTCTTCTTCCGTCGCTGCTTCTTCTTCTTCTTCCGTCGCTGCTTCTTCTTCTTCCGTCGCTGCTTCTTCTTCTTCCGTCGCTGCTTCTTCTTCTTCCGTCGCTGCTTCTTCTTCGTCCGTCCTCTTCTTCTTCTTCCGTCGCTGCCTCTTCTTCTTCCGTAGCTGCTTCTTCTTCTTCCGTCCTTTCTTCTTCTTCTTTCGTCGCTGTTTCTTCTTCTTACGTCCTTTCTTCTTCTTCTTCCGTCGCTTCTTCTTCTTCTTCCGTCCTGCTTCTTCTTCTTCCGTCGCTTCTTCTTCTTCTTTCGTCCTTTCTTCTTCTTCCGTCGCTGTTTCTTCTTCCGTCGCTTCTTCTTCTTCTTCCGTCCTGCTTCTTCTTCTTCCGTTGCTGTTTCTTCTTCTTCCGTCGCTGCTTCTTCTTCTTCTGTCGCTGTTTCTTCTTCTTCCGTCGCTGCTTCTTCTTCTTCCGTCGCTGCTTCTTCTTCTTCTTCCGTCGCTGTTTCTTCTTCTTCCGTCGCTGCTTCTTCTTCTTCAGACGTCGCTTCTTATTCTTCTTCTTCAGTAGCTGCTTCTTCTTCTTCGTCCTTTCTTCTTCTTCTTCCGTTGCTGTTTCTTCTTCTTCCGTTGCTGTTTCTTCTTCTTCCGTTGCAGTTTCTTCTTCTTCCGTCGATGTTTCTTCTTCTTCCGTCGCTGCTTCTTCTTCTTCCGTCGCTTCTTCTTCTTCTTCCGTCGCTGCTTCTTCTTCTTCTTCCGTCGCTGTTTCTTCTTCTTCCGTCGCTGCTTCTTCTTCTTCAGTCGCTGCTTCTTCTTCTTCCGTCGCTGCTTCTTCTTCCGTCCTTCTTCTTCTTCTTCCGTCGCTGTTTCTTCTTCTTCCGTCGCTTCTTCTTCTTCTTCAGTCCTTCTTCTTCTTCTTCCGTCCTTTCTTCTTCTTCTTCCGTTGCTGTTTCTTCTTCTTCCGTCCTTTCTTCTTCTTCTTCTGTCGCTGTTTCTTCTTCTTCCTTCGCTGCTTCTTCTTCTTCCGTCCTTCTTCTTCTTCTTCTTCCGTCCTGCTTCTTCTTCTTCCGTCTTCTTCTTCTCCTTCCGTCGCTGTTTCTTCTTCTTCCGTCGCTGTTTCTTCTTCTTACGTCGCTGCTTCTTCTTCATACGCTGCGTCTTCTTCTTCAGTAGCTGCTTCTTCTTCTTCCGTAGCTGCTTATTCTTCTTTCGTCCTGTTTCTTCTTCTTCCGTCCTTTCTTCTTCTTCTTCCGTCGCTTTCTTCTTCTTCCGTCCTTGCTTCTTCTTCTTCCGTTTCTTCTTCTTCTTCCGTCGCTGCTTCTTATTCTTACGTCGCTGCTTCTTCTTCTTCCGTCGCTGATTCTTCTTCTGTCACTAGTTCTTCTTCTTCCGTCGCTGTTTCTTCTTCTTCCGTCGCTGTTTCTTCTTCTTCCGTCCTTCTTCTTCTTCTTCCGTCGCTGCTTCTTCTTGTTCCGTCGCTGCTTCTTCTTGTTCCGTCGCTGTTTCTTCTTCTTCCGTCGCTTCTTCTTCTTCTTCCGTCCTTCTTCTTCTTTTTCCGTCGTTGCATCTTCTTCTTCCGTTGCTGCTTCTTCTTCTTCCGTCGCTTCTTCTTCTTCCGTCCTTTGCCCTAACATATAAGCCATGGTCAGCATCCCACCCTAACATTTAAGCCAGGGTCAGCATCCCACCCTAACAATTAAGCCAGGGTCAGCATCCCACCCTAACATTGAATCTATGGTCAGGATCCCATCCTAACATTTTAGCCTGGGTCAGCATCCCACCCTAACATTTAAGCCAGGGTCAACATCCCACCCAGATATTTAAGCCAGGGTCAGCATCCCCCCCATACATTTAAGCCAGGGTCAGCATCCAACCTTGACATTTAAGCCAGGGTCAGCATCCCACCCTAACATTTAAGCCAGGGTCAGCATCCCACCCTAACATTTAAGCCAGGGTCAGCGTCCTACCCTAACATTTAAGCCAGGGTCAGCATCCCACCTTTACATTTATGCCAGGGTCAGCATCCTACCCTAACATTTAAGCAAGGGTCAGCATCCCACCTTTACATATAAGCCAGGGTCAGCATCCTACCCTAACATATAAGCCTGGGTCAGCATCCCACCCTTACATATAAGCCAGGGTCAGCATCCCACCTTAACTTATAAGCCAGGGTCATCACCCCACCCTAACATTTAAGCCAAGGTCAGCATCCCACCCTGACATTTAAGCCAGGGTCAGCATCCCACCCTTACATTTAAGCCAGGGTCAGCATCCCACCCTGACATTTAAGCCAGGGTCAGGATCCCACCCTAACATTTAAGCCAGGGACAGCATCCCACCTGACATTTAAGCCAGGGTCAGCATCCTCCTGCCATTCAAGCCAAGTTCAGCATCCACCCTAACATGTAAGCCATGTTCAGCATCCCACCTTACATTTAAGGCAGGGTCTGCATCCCACCCTGACATTTAAGCCAGGGTCAGCATCCCTCCCTGACATTTAAGCCAGGGTCAGCATCACACCCTGACATTTAAGCAGGGTCAGCATCCCACCCTAACATTTAAGCCAGGGTCAGCATCCCACCCTGACATTTAAGCCAGGGTCAGCATCCCTGACATTTAAGCCAGGGTCAGCATCCACCCTCATATTTAAGCCAGGGTCAGCATCCCACACTAACATTTAAGCCAGGGTCAGCATCCCACACTGACATTTAAGCCAGGGTCAGCATCCCACCCTAACATTTAAGCCAGGGTCAGCATCCCACCCTGATATTTAATCCAGGGTAAGCATACCACCATGACATTTAAGCCAGGGTCAGCATCCCACCCTGACATTTAAGCCCGGGTCAGCGTCCCAACCTGACATTTAAGCCAGGTTCAGCATCCCACTCTGACATTTAAGCCAGGGTCAGCATCCCACCATGACATTTAAACCAGGGTCAGCATCCCAACCTGACATTTAAGCCAGGGACAGCATCCCAACCTGACTTTTAAGCCAGGGTCAGCATCCCACTCTGACATTTAAGCCAGGGTCAGCATCCCACTCTGACATTTAAGCCAGGGTCAGCATCTCACACACACACACACACACACACACACACACACACACACACACACACACACACACACACACACACTCTTCCTCTATCTTCCCTTCCTCTCTCTGTTCCTTTTAATTCCTCTCTTCCTCTACCTTCTCCTCCTCTTCTTCCTCTTGCTCATCCCTCTAATCTTCCTTCATTCGTGCGGTCGGTCGGTCAGTCGGTTGGTTGGTCAGTTGGTCGTTTGGTCATTCTATTGGTCGTTTGTTCGGTCGGTCGTTCTGTCGGTCATTCAGTCGTTTGGTTGGTTCATCGTTTGGTCGGTCGGTCGGTTGGACTTTCTTTCATTCATTCGGTCAGCCGGTCGAGCATTCATTCGATCAGTCGGTCATTCGGTCGGTCGGTTATTGGATCATTCGGATGGGTATTCCATCATTCAGTCTGTTGGTCATTCGCTCGGTTCGTCATTCAGTCATTTGTTCATTCGGCCGGCCATTCATTCATTCATTCATTCGGTTTGATGGTTCTTTCATTTGGTCGCTCATTCATTCGATCAGTCAGTCTTTTGGTCATTCGCTTGCTCGTTCGTTCATTCGTTCGTGTGGTCGGTCAGTCGCTCATTCATTTGTTCATTCAGTCATTTGTCATTCGTTCAGTCATTCATTCATTAGATCGTTAGCTGGCTTGCTCGCTCCTCGCTCGCCCGCCACACGCCCGATCACCCAATTGCTCTCTCTCTCTCTCTCTCTCTCTCTCTCTCTCTCTCTCTCTCTCTCTCTCTCTCTCTCTCTCTCTCTCTCTCTCTCTCTCTCTCTCTCTCTCTCTCTCTCTCTCTCTCTCTCTCTCTCTCTCTCTCTCTCTCTCTCTCTCTCTATGAAAATAAATATAAAGAAAAATGTTCCGTCCGGCACCTCAATCCTCCTTCCCTCACACACACACACACACACACACACACACACACACACACACTTTTGAATAACATAAAGAAAAACAAAAAACAAGCTTCTTCGTTTTCCTCTCTCCTCTCATTCTCTTCCTTTTCCTCTTTCTCTTCCTCTTCTTCCTCCTCCTCCTTCTCTTCCTCTCCCTCTTCCCTCCCTCTTCCTCTTTCACAGCTTCTTCCTCTTCACTCCTACAGCCTTCACTCTCTTCCCGTTCCTCCTCCTCCTCCTCCTCCTCCTCCTCCTCCTCCCTCTCCTTCTCCGCCTTCCCTTCCTCTCCCTGTTCTATCTTCTCCTTCCTCTTCCTTCACCTTCCCTTCCTCTCCCTGTCCCTGTTCCTCCCTCTTTTCCTCCACGTTCCCTTTCCCTTCCTCTTCCTCTTCCTGCGAATTCTTTTCCTTTTAATATAGTTTTATTTTATTTTGTTATTTTTCATTTTTCTGTTTTTTGTTTTGTTTTGTTTTACTTTTTTCTATTTTTTGTTTTGTTTTTTGGTGTTGATTTTTTTTCATTTTTTTGTTTTAGTGTTTTTTCTGTTTTACTTTTTTCTAGTTTTTTTGGTTTTGTTTTGGCGTTGATTTTTTTTTAATTTTTTGTTTTCGGATTTATTTTGATTTTTTTTTTTTTGGATAAAAAGAAAAGTAAATAAAATCCTAGTAACTCAGACCCACGACGCTATCACGCCAGCATCCACCTAACATCTAAGCAGGGTCAGCATCCCACCTAACATTTAAGCCAGGTCAGCATCCCACCCTAACATTTAAGCAAGGGTCAGCATCCCACCCTAACATTTAAGCCAGGGTCAGCATCCCACACTGACAGTTAAGCCAGGGTCAGCAACCCACCCTGACATTTAAGCCAGGTCAGCATCACCTAACCTTTACGCCAGTCAGCATCCCACCCTAACATCTAAGCAACGGTCACCATCCCACCCTATAATTTAAGCCAGGGTCAGCATCCCACCCTAACATTTTAGACAGGGGCTGCATCCCACTCTGACATTTAATACAGGGTCAGAATCACACTCCCGTCACTCACACACACACACACACACACACACACACACACACACACACACACGCGCGCGCACACTGAATAACAGAAAGATAAACAAAAAACAAGTTTCTTCGTTTTCCTCTCTCCTCCTCATTCTCTTCCTTTTCCTCTTTCTCTACCTCTTCTTCCTCCTCCTCCTCCTTCTCATCCTCTCTTCCCTCCACTCTTCCTCTTTCACAGCTATTCCCTCTTCCCTCCTACACAGCCTTCACTCTCTTCCCGTTCCTCCTCCTCCTCCTCCTCCTCCTCCTCCTCCTCCTCCTCCTCTCCTTCTCCCTTCCTTCCTCTCCCTGTTCTATCTTCTCCTTCCTCTTCCTTCACCTTCCCTTCCTCTCCCTGTCCCTGCTCCTCCCTCTGTTCCTCCACGTTCCCTTTCCCTTCCTCTTCCTCTTCCTGCGCATTCTTTCCCTTTTTTATATAGTTTTATTTTATTTTTGTTATTTTTCATTTTTCTGTTTTTTGTTTTGTTTTGTTTTACTTTTTTCTATTTTTTGTTTTGTTTTTTGGTGTTGTTGATTTTTTTTCATTTTTTTGTTTGTGTTTTGGCGTTGATTTTTTTTTAGATTTTTTGTTTTCGGATTTATTTTGGTTTTTTTTTTTTTGATAAAAAGAAAATTAAAGAAAAGACTCGTAACTCCGCCCGCCGCCTCCCGCCAGCATCCCACCTAACATCTAAGCAAGTGTCAGTATCCCACCCTAACATTTAAGCCAGGGTCAGCATCCCACCCTAACATCTAAGCCTTGGTCAGCATCCCACCCTAACATTTAAGCCTTGGTCAGCATCCCACCCTGACATTTAAGCCAGGGTCAGCATCCCACCCTGACATTTAAGCCAGGGTCAGCATCCCACCCTAACCTTTACGCCAGGGTCAGCATCACACCCTAACATCTAAGGCAAGGTCAGCATCCCACCCTATCATTTAAGCCAGGGTCAGCATCCCACTCTGACATTTAAGCCAGGGTCAGCATCCCACTCCCTTCCCTCACACACACACACACACACACACACACACACACACACACACACACACACACACACACACGCGCGCGCACACCCGAATCACAGAAAGAGAAACAAAAGACCACACGCTTCTTCGTTTTCCTCTCTCCTCCTCATTCTCTTCCTTTTCCTCTTTCTCTACCTCTTCTTCCTCCTCCTCCTCCTTCTCTTCCTCTCCCTCTTCCCTCCACTCTTCCTCGTTCCCTTCTTCCCTCTTCCACTCCTACACAGCCTTCACTCTCTTCCCATTCCTCATCCTCCTCCTCCTCCTCCTCCTCCTCCTCCTCCTCCCGCTCCTTCTCCGCCTTCCCTTCCTCTCCCTGTTCTATTTCTCCTTCCTCTTCCTTCACCTTCCTTCCTCTCCCTGTCCCTGCTCCTCCCTCTGTTCCTCCACGTTCCCTTTCCTTCCTCTTCCTCTTCCTGCATTCTTTTCCTTTTTATATAGTTTTATTTTATTTTGTTATTTTCATTTTCCGTTTTTGTTTTGTTTTGTTTACTTTTTCTATTTTTGTTTTGTTTTTGGTGTTGTTGATTTTTTCATTTTTTTTTTAGTGTTTTTCTGTTTTACTTTTTCTAGTTTTTTGGTTTTGTTTTGGCGTTGATTTTTTTTATTTTTTGTTTTCATTTATTTTGAAATTTTTTTTTTGGATAAAACGAAAAAAGAAAAACCTAGTAACTCCGCCCGCCGCACTCCCGCCAGCATCCACCTAACATCTAAGCAAGTCAGCATCCCACCTAACATTTAAGCCAGGGTCAGCATCCCACCTAACATCTAAGCAGGGTCAGCATCCCACCTAACATTTAAGCCAGGGTCAGCATCCCACCCTGACATTTAAGCCAGGGTCAGCATCCCACCCTGACATTTAAGCCAGGGTCAGCATCCCACCCTGACATTTAAGCCAGGGTCAGCATCCCACGCTAACCTTTACGCCAGGGTCAGCATCACACCCTAACATCTAAGGCAGGGTCAGCATCCCACCCTATCATTTATGCCAGGGTCAGCATCCCACCCTAACATTTAAGCCAGGGTCAGCATCCCACTCTGACATTTAAGCCAGGGTCAGCATCCCACTCGCTGACCTCACACACACACACACACACACACACACACACACACACACACACACACACACACACACACACACACGCGCGCCCGCGCGCGCACACACGAATAACAGAAAGATAAACAAAAGAAAACAAGCTTCTTCGTTTTCCTCTCTCCTCCTCATTCTCTTCCTTTTCCTCTTTCTCTACCTCTTCTTCCTCCTCCTCCTCCTTCTCTTCCTCTCCCTCTTCCCTCCACTCTTCCTCTTTCACAGCTATTCTCTCTTCCACTCCTACACAGCCTTCACTCTCTTCCCGTTCCTCCTTCTCCTCCTCCTCCTCCTCCTCCTCCTCCTCCTCCTCCTCCTCCTCCTCCTCCTCCTCCTCCTCCCTCTCCTTCTCCGCCTTCCCTTCCTCTCCCTGTTCTATCTTCTCCTTCCTCTTCCTTCACCTTCCTTCCTCCCTGTCCCTGCTCCTCCCTCTGTTCCTCCACGTTCCCTTTCCTTCTTCTTCCTCTTCCTGCATTCTTTTCCTTTTTATATAGTTTTATTTTATTTTGTTATTTTTCAATTTTCTGTTTTTTGTTTTGTTTTGTTTTACTCTTTTCTATTTTTTGTTTTGTTTTTTGGTGTTGTTGATTTTTTTTCATTTTTTTGTTTTAGTGTTTTTTCTGTTTTACTTCATTCTAGTTTTTTTAGTTTTTTTGGCGTTGATTTTTTTAGATTTTTGTTTTCAGTTTATTTTGATTTTTTTTTTTTTGGATAAAACGAAAAAGTAAAAGCCTCGTAACTCCGCCCGCCGCACTCCCGCCAGCATCCCACCTAACATCTAAGCAAGGGTCAGCATCCCACCTAACATTTAAGCAAGGGTCCGCATCCACCCTAACATCTAAGCAAGGGGCAGCATCCCAACCTAACATTTAAGCCAGGGTCAGCATCCCACCCTGACATTTAAGCCAGGGTCAGCATCCCACCCTGACATTTAAGCCAGGGTCAGCATCCCACCCTCACAGTCAAGCCCGGGTCAGCATCCCATCATAACCATTACGCCAGGGTCACCAACACACCCTACCAACTAAGCCAGGGTCAGCATCCCACCCTATCATTTATGCCAGGGTCAGCATCCCACCCTAACATTTAAGCCAGGGTCAGCATCCCACTCTGACATTTAAGCCAGGGTCAGCATCCCACTCCCTTCCCTCACACACTCACACACACATACACACACACACACACACACACACACACACACACACACACACACACACACACACACACGCGCGCGCGCGCGCACACGCGAATAACAGAAAGAGAAACAAAAGAAAACAAGCTTCCTCTCTCCTCCTCATTCTCTTCCTTTTCCTCTTTCTCTACCTCTTCTTCCTCCTCCTCCTCCTTCTCTTCCTCTCCCTCTTCCCTCCACTCTTCCTCTTTCACAGCTATTCCCTCTTCCACTCCTACACAGCCTTCACTCTCTTCCCGTTCCTCCTCCTCCTCCTCCTCCTTCTCCTCCCTCTCTTTCTCCGCCTTCCCTTCCTCTCCCTGTTCCATCTTCTCCTTCCTCTTCCTTCACCTTCCCTTCCTCTCCCTGTCCCTGCTCCTCCCTCTGTTCCTCCACGTTCCCTTTCCCTTCCTCTTCCTCTTGCTGCGCATTCTTCTCCTTTTTTATATAGTTTTATTTTATTTTGTTATTTTCAGTTTTCTGTTTTTTGTTGTGTTTTGTTTTACTTTTTTCTATTTTTTGTTTTGTTTTTTGGTGTTGTTGATTTTTTTTCATTTTTTTGTTTTAGTGTTTTTTCTGTTTTACTTCATTCTAGTTTTTTTTGGTTTTGTTTTGGCGTTGATTTTTTTTAGATTTTTTGTTTTCGGATTTATTTTGAATTTTTTTTTTTTGGATAAAACGAAAAGTAAAGAAAAGCCTCGTAACTCCTTGCACTCCCGCCAGCATCCCACCCTAACATCTAAGCAAGGGTCAGCATCCCACACTCACATTTAAGCCCGGGTCAGCATCCCACCCTAACATCTAAGCAAGGGTCAGCATCCCACCCTAACATTTAAGCCAGGGTCAGCATCCCACCCTGACATTTAAGCCAGGGTCAGCATCCCACCCTGACATTTAAGCCAGGGTCAGCATCACACCCTAACATCTAATGTCAGCATCCCACCCTATCATTTAAGCCAGGGTCAGCATCCCACCCTAACATTTAAGCCAGGGTCAGCATCCCACTCTGACATTTAAGCCAGGGTCAGCATCCCACTCCCTTCCCTCACACACACACACACACACACACACACACACACACACACACACACACACACACACGCGCGCGCGCGCGCACACACGAATAACAGAAAGAGAAACAAAAGAAAACAAGCTTCTTCGTTTTCCTCTCTCCTCCTCATTCTCTTCCTTTTCCTCTTTCTCTACCTCTTCTTCCTCCTCCTCCTTCTCTTCCTCTCCCTCTTCCCTCCACTCTTCCTCTTTCACAGCTATTCCCTCTTCCACTCCTACACAGCCTTCACTCTCTTCCCGTTCCTCCTCCTCCTCCTCCTCCTCCTCCTCCTCCTCCTCCTCCCTCTCCTTCTCCGCCTTCCCTTCCTCTCCCTGTTCTATCTTCTCCTTCCTCTTCCTTCACCTTCCCTTCCTCTCCCTGTCCCTGCTCCTCCCTCTGTTCCTCCACGTTCCCTTTCCCTTCCTCTTCCTCTTCCTGCGCATTCTTTTCCTTTTTTATATAGTTTTATTTTATTTTTGTTATTTTTCATTTTTTTGTTTTTTGTTTTGTTTTGTTTTACTTTTTTCTATTTTTTGTTTTGTTGTTTGGTGTTGTTGATTTTTTTTCATTTTTTTGTTTTAGTGTTTTTTCTGTTTTACTTTTTTCTAGTTTTTTTGGTTTTGTTTTGGCGTTGATATTTTTTAGATTTTTTGTTTTCGGATTTATTTTGAATTTTTTTTTTTGGATAAAACGAAAAGTAAAGAAAAGCCTCGTAACTCCGCCCCACGCCGCACTCCCGCCAGCATCCCACCCTAACATCTAAGCAAGGGTCAGCATCCCACCCTAACATTTAAGCCAGGGTCAGCATCCCACCCTAACATCTAAGCAAGGGTCAGCATCCCACCCTAACATTTAAGCCAGGGTCAGCATCCCACCCTGACATTTAAGCCAGGGTCAGCATCCCACCCTGACATTTAAGCCAGGGTCAGCATCCCACCCTGACATTTAAGCCAGGGTCAGCATCCCACCCTAACTTTTACGCCAGGGTCAGCATCACACCCTAACATCTAAGGCAGGGTCAGCATCCCACCCTATCATTTATGCCAGGGTCAGCATCCCACCCTAACATTTAAGCCAGGGTCAGCATCCCACTCTGACATTTAAGCCAGGGTCAGCATCCCACTCCCTTCCCTCACACACACACACACACACACACACACACACACACACACACACACACACACACACACACACACGCGCGCGCGCGCGCACACACGAATAACAGAAAGAGAAACAAAAGAAAACAAGATTCCCTTCTCCTCCTCATTCTCTTCCTTTTCCTCTTTCTCTACCTCTTCTTCCTCCTCCTCCTCCTTCTCTTCCTCTCCCTCTTCCCTCCACTCTTCCTCTTTCACAGCTATTCCCTCTTCCACTCCTACACAGCCTTCACTCTCTTCCCGTTCCTCCTCCTCCTCCTCCTCCTCCCTCTCCTTCTCCGCCTTCCCTTCCTCTCCCTGTTCTATCTTCTCCTTCCTCTTCCTTCACCTTCCCTTCCTCTCCCTGTCCCTGCTCCTCCCTCTGTTCCTCCACGTTCCCTTTCCCTTCCTCTTCCTCTTCCTGCGCATTTTTTTCCTTTTTTATATAGTTTTATTTTATTTTTGTTATTTTTTCATTTTTCTGTTTTTTGTTTTGTTTTGTTTTACTTTTTTCTATTTTTTGTTTTGTTTTTTGGTGTTGTTGATTTTTTTTCATTTTTTTGTTTTAGTGTTTTTTCTGTTTTACTTCTTTCTAGTTTTTTTGGTTTTGTTTTGGCGTTGATTTTTTTTAGATTTTTTGTTTTCGGATTTATTTTGATTTTTTTTTTTTGGATAAAACGAAAAGTAAAGAAAAGCCTCGTAACTCCGCCCCACGCCGCACTCCCGCCAGCATCCCACCCTAACATCTAAGCAAGGGTCAGCATCCCACCCTAACATTTAAGCCAGGGTCAGCATCCCACCCTGACATTTAAGCCAGGGTCAGCATCCCACCCTGACATTTAAGCCAGGGTCAGCATCCCACCCTGACATTTAAGCCAGGGTCAGCATCCCACCCTAACCTTTACGCCAGGGTCAGCATCACACCCTAACATCTAAGGCAGGGTCAGCATCCCACCCTATCATTTATGCCAGGGTCAGCATCCCACCCTAACATTTAAGCCAGGGTCAGCATCCCACTCTGACATTTAAGCCAGGGTCAGCATCCCACTCCCTTCCCTCACACACACACACACACACACACACACACACACACACACACACACACACACACGCGCGCGCGCGCGCACACACGAATAACAGAAAGAGAAACAAAAGAAAACAAGCTTCCTCTCTCCTCCTCATTCTCTTCCTTTTCCTCTTTCTCTACCTCTTCTTCCTCCTCCTCCTCCTTCTCTTCCTCTCCCTCTTCCCTCCACTCTTCCTCTTTCACAGCTATTCCCTCTTCCACTCCTACACAGCCTTCACTCTCTTCCCGTTCCTCCTCCTCCTCCTCCTCCCTCTCCTTCTCCGCCTTCCCTTCCTCTCCCTGTTCTATCTTCTCCTTCCTCTTCCTTCACCTTCCCTTCCTCTCCCTGTCCCTGCTCCTCCCTCTGTTCCTCCACATTCCCTTGCCCTTCCTCTTCCTCTTCCTGCGCATTCTTTTCCTTTTTATATAGTTTTATTTTATTTTTGTTATTTTTCATTTTTCTGTTTTTTGTTTTGTTTTCTTTTACTTTTTTCTATTTTCTGTTTTGTTTTTTGGTGTTGTTGATTTTTTTTCATTTTTTTGTTTTAGTGTTTTTTCTGTTTTACTTCTTTCTAGTTTTTTTGGTTTTGTTTTGGCGTTGATTTTTTTTAGATTTTTTGTTTTCGGATTTATTTTGAATTTTTTTTTTGGATAAAACGAAAAGTAAAGAAAAGCCTCGTAACTCCGCCCCACGCCGCACTCCCGCCAGCATCCCACCCTAACATCTAAGCAAGGGTCAGCATCCCACCCTAATATTTAAGCCAGGGTCAGCATCCCACCCTGACATTTAAGCCAGGGTCAGCATCCCACCCTGACATTTAAGTCAGGGTCAGCATCCCACCCTGACATTTAAGCCAGGGTCAGCATCCCACCCTAACCTTTACGCCAGGGTCAGCATCACACCCTAACATCTAAGGCAAGGTCAGCATCCCACCCTATCATTTAAGCCAGGGTCAGCATCCCACCCTTACATTTAAGCCAGGGTCAGCATCCCACTCTGACATTTAAGCAAGGGTCAGCATCCCACTCCCTTCCCTCACACACACACACACACACACACACACACACACACACACACACACACACACACACACACACACACGCGCGCGCGCGCGCGCGCACACACGAATAACAGAAAGATAAACAAAAGAAAACAAGTTTCTTCGTTTTCCTCTCTCCTCCTCATTCTCTTCCTTTTCCTCTTTCTCTACCTCTTCCTCCTCCTCCTCCTCCTTCTCTTCCTCTCCCTCTTCCCTCCACTCTTCCTCTTTCACAGCTATTCCCTCTTCCACTCCTACACAGCCTTCACTCTCTTCCCGTTCCTCCTCCTCCTCCTCCTCCTCCTCCTCCTCCTCCTCCCTCTCCTTCTCCGCCTTCCCTTCCTCTCCCTGTTCTATCTTCTCCTTCCTCTTCCTTCACCTTCCCTTCCTCTCCCTGTTCCTGCTCCTCCCTCTGTTCCTCCACGTTCCCTTTCCCTTTCTCTTCCTCTTCCTCCGCCTTCTTTTCCTTTTTTTATAGTTTTATTTTATTTTTGCTATTTTTCAGTTTTTTTATTTTTTTTTTCTTTTTTTTAATTTTTTGTTTTGTTTTGGTGTTGTTGATTTTTTTCATTTTTTTGTTTTAGTATTTTTTTTTTTACTTTTTTCTATTTTTTTTTTGGTTTTGTTTTGGTGTTGTTGATTTTTTTTTTTAGATTTTTTTTGTTTTCGGATTTTTGTGGATTTTTTTTTATTTGTAGGACAAAACGAAAAGTAAAGAAAAGCCTCGTAACTCCGCCCCACGCCGCGCCCCCGCCTGCCCCCCTGACGCGCCGCTGCTGCTGCCGGTGCTCGTGTTGCGTCTGTCGCTGGAAAACAAACACTCACCTCCCGGGCCTCAAATCGCCCGGGCCCAGACGACGACGGTGCCCCCACTTCCTCCCTCTCTCCTTCACCTTCCCTTCCTCTCTTCCTTTTCTTCCCTCTCTTCCTCCTCCTTCAAATCCTTTGCCTCTTCCTCCTTACCCTTTATCCCTCCCTTCCTCTCCTCTGCCTCTTCCTTCTTACCCTTCATCCCTCCCTTCACCTTCCTCTCTTCTCCCTGTTCCTCCTTATCCCTTTATCCCTCCCTTCACCTTCCTCTCCTCTGCCTCTTCCTCCTTATCCCTTCATCACTCCCTTCACCTTCCCTTCCTCTCCCTCCTCCTTCTCGTCCCTCTCTTTCTCCTCCTTCATTCCTCTCTCTGTTCCTCCTTACCCTTCATCACTCCCTTCACCTTCCCTTCCCCCTGTTCCTTCTCCACCCTCTCTTCCTCCACCCTCCCTTCTTCACCCTGTTCCTCCTCCTTCCCTTCTTCCACCCCCTCCTCACCCTTTCCTTCCAAGCACTCCCTCCTTCCCTTCTCTCCATGTTCGTCCTTGGCCTCTGCTCCCCACTCCTCCTCCTGCACACTCCGCTCCGTGTACTCGAGGCCCTCGGCCCGCCAGCCTCGCTTGGCCGCCAGGGCTTCCAACTCCTGCCGCCACGCCGCCTCGCTGTTATTGAGGGCGGCGAGGCGGTTGCGCCACTGCTGCACCATGCCGCCTTTCCTGGACTGGTAGAGGCGGTACAGGAACTCCCGGTCCTTGACGGGTTTGGGGACGTCCTTCAGGTTGAACCTGATCTTGCGAGGCCGCCGAGAAAGCTCCTCCTCCGCCTTGGCCTGTAGCCGCCGGGCCCTGCGTCCCTTACGCTTCTTCGTCTTGCCATCGCCGTTGAGCTGCTGCAGTCGTTCCCGCCGCTCGACACGTCGCTCGCTGATACGGTCCCGCCGCTCCTGCAGGCGCCTTTGCCGCTCCTGGGCAGTCATACCGCCGAGGCACTCCTCACAGTTGCTGAAGTAGACGAGGTGTTCAGCACACCTGAGCCGGGCCACCGGCTCCTCCCAGCCCAGCGGATAGGGCGGCTCCCTCTCTGTGCCCGTCAGCTGCACGTCAGCTTCTTCTTCCTTTTTCTCTTCCCCTCCTTCCTCCCTCCTTTCCGTGTCTGTCTCAGCTAATACCTCTTCCACTTCTAAGCAGCCTCCACTCTCCTTCTGTTCCCCCTCTTCCTCCTCCCTCCCTTCCTCCACCTTGCTCTTTTCTCCTTGTTCCTCCTTGGCCCTTGCCACCACGTCCGTGTAGGTGAGGGCCACCGTCATCAGTGGTGGCCCTTGAGTCGGTGTCGCAGAAAGTCTGCACCTCCAGCTGCAGCTGCTGGAGCATTGCCGTGGCCGCCGCCGTCCTGCGGGTTCTTGTCAGGGTGGGCGGCGAGGGCGAGGCTCCGGCACTGCCTCCTTATCGCCCTCTCCGTGGCACCGCGCGCCAGCCCCAGGAGGCCGTGGTAGTGTCTGGTGGTGGCCATCGAGGCGCCGTGCGTCACGGTGTGGTGCCCGAGAGTGGTGTGCTGCGCGTGCATGTGTTGGTGCTGGCCTTCCAGCGTGCTGCAGCACAGCCTCTTGGGCGATGAGTTCTGCCCGTGCTTGATGCTCGGGAATTTCTGTTTCTTGGATTGGGGTGGGCGTGGGTGGGGGATCAGGCACGGGATTTTGATTTCTTGAGATGGAGTCACCCTTTTCCTTTCTCTTACCCCACATAGGGTCGAGATTTACCACATCACCTCGGTTTGAGATATGCCGTTTTAGGGAGCTCGGAGTTGACATTGCATGGGGCGAAATCTAGAGCTAGTTGCACCTTTTGTAGGGAAGATCGCTACGGGAGCTGAGTGGCTGGGTGGTGGGAGGGTGATGTTAGCTACGGGATCTGATTGGCTGGATGGAAGGAGGGTAATGTTAGCTACGGGATCTGATTGGCTGGATGGAAGGAGGGTAATGTTAGCTACGGGAGCTGATTGGCTGGATGGAAGGAGGGTAATGTTAGCTACGGGAGCTGATTGGCTGGATGGAAGGAAGGTAATATTGCTACGGATCTGATTGGCTGGATGGAAGGAGGGTAATGTTAGCTACGGGATCTGATTGGCTGGATGGAAGGAGGGTGATGTGCTACGGAAATGATTGGCTGGATGGAAGGAGGGTAATGTTAGCTTCAGGATCTGATTGGCTGGATGGAAGGAGGTTGATGTGCTACAGGGAACTGATTGGCTGGATGGAAGGAGCGTAATGTTAGCTACGGGAGCTGATTGGCTGGATGGAAGGAGGGTGATGTTAGCTACGGGAGCTGATTAACTGGATGGAAGGAGGGTAATGTTAGCTATGGGAGCTGATTGGCTGGATGAAGGAAAAGAGATGTTAGCTGCGGGATCTGATTGGCTTGGTAGAATCTTGGCCTCGGTTCGCCTGTTTGAAAAGCCTCTCGTTGAAGTTGCCGGCGTATTCACGGACTGTTTTGTGACCCTAGTGATGGCTGTACACGCCTTCAGCGTCATGAATGGTAAAGTCACCCGTGACAACTTGGCCAAGCTTCTCCGCGGCCTTGGGAAACAGTCGTAATGGCAGCCCGATACGTTTAACATAATGGCGCTTTGGGGTAAGAAGTGAGCATTTTCTCCATTCCGTAATTGTTTACTCCCAACATCTTAAGTATTGTGCGAAATATATGAATAATAACACTGATATTTGTCCCGAGGTTACGGCCGTGACGTCACCGGCGGAAGAGATAATGGAAAGGGAAGGAAAAACAAGTGAAGCTGGAAGTGGAAGGAGAGAAGAAGTGGAGGGAGGAAACTGAAAGGGAAGGTGATCAAGGGAAGTGTAAATGCGAGGAGGAAGAGAAAGAAAGGAAGGGAAAAAGGGAGCTGTTAGTGGAAGAAGAGAAAGATAGAGAAAATTTTGTGAAAGTTAATAAAAAATGTGTGATTGGGGGGAGAGAAAAAAAAGTGTCGGGAAGAGAGAGAAAGTGAACGTTAAGTGATGGATAATAAGAGAGGGGGACAAGGGGACTGAGAAGGATAAGAAAGAACGGCAATAATGGAGAGAGATACAAGCTGAAAATGGAGGAAAAGGAAAAGGGAGGAAGAAACTAGGAAAAGGAGACACTGAGGAAAAAAGGAAGTAAGAAAGAAAGGGAGTAGGGAAGTGTGAGGCGAGTATAGAAGGAAGGAAGGAAGGAAGGAAGGAAGGAAGGAAATAAGAGTGAAAAGGAGTGAGGAAGGAAGTAAGGGAGAGATAATAATTAAGTAATGAATAAAAAAAATAGGAGTGAAAAAGGAAAGTAGCAAGAAGTGGTGATGAAGGAGCATGGGAGAAGGGATGGAGGAAAGGGGAACACAAAGAACACAAAGAAAGAACAAACAACAGCAGACCTGCTGGTCCTTATGAGGCAGTTTATGACAAGCTACACTAACTATCTAATCAAAGGTGGAAGATGAAGGACAGCAAAGGCGAAGGCTCCTCACCACCCCCCCCATCCCTCCAGCCAAAGCTGGCAGGAAAAGGAAAAAGAACCATGCAGCATGGAAAAACTGGATGGAAATTATGTAGGAAAGAGGAAAGAACTACCATTACTGCTACCACTAACCGGGCGATAAAAGCGGACAAGGACACCAGTATTCGAAAGAACTTAACGTTATTACGACAATGAGTAATATCTTAGTTGCTGGTTGGATTCAAAACACTTGTCTAATCTGTTCTTGAAGGCCGTAACTGTTGTACTATCAACGACATCACAGGGTAGAGAGTTCCAAACATTAACAACTCGATTGAAGAAGAAGTGTTTAGCTTCGTGCGCCGAGAGTCTTTTACCACTTATCTTGAAATTGTGATTTCTTCTTGTTCTATTTGATCGATCAATTGTAAAGTAATCTTCCGCATTAATATCACTGAATCCTTTAAACATTTTAAACACCCCTATTATATTGCCTCGCATTCTTCGTTTTGATAGACTGAATAAACTTACTTCTTTAAGCCTTTGTTCATATGATAAATTTATCAACCTAGGAATCATCTTTGTTACTCTTCGTTGGACCCGTTCCAACTTTTCTATGTCTTTTCTGTAGTAGGGAGACCAAAACTGTACATAGTACTCTAGACGGGGTCGAACCAACGAATTATACAGTTTTAATATTACTTTTTCCGATTTATTATTAAAGACTCGTCCGATGAAGCCAACCAATTTGCTTGCAGTTTTAACTACCTCTGAACAATGCTGACCAGGCTTTAAATCGCTTGTTATAGTGATTCCAAGATCCTTTTCATTACTTACTGCAGAAAGTTGTTGGCCATTCATTACGTACCGAACGCGATTGTTATTTTTTCCGATGTGCAACACTTTACATTTGTCAACGTTAAATTTCATTTGCCATCTTTTTTTTACGAGCCGGTCACTGATAACTTTTTATATATATCTCTCGTCGACAGTTGTTTGCTCGTGTGTTTCCCGTGCTAACGAAGCACTATTAGTTTTTATTGTAGAAGCTGTCACGGAGTTGTTGTCTCGTCGTTTGTGCCACTTATGAACTTTACATTTCTGCCCGAAATCGTGGCAAATCTATTCTCCGACTACCCAAATATTCTTTCATTAATAGAAAATGCCAAAACCTTGCTTTCTCTAACTCTTCCCGTGACTTCTGGCATCTAGCCAAAAACATCTCCTCCAACTTAACTTTTTCATCTTTCCCTCCACTCCTCAGTCCTGACGGCAACACTGCCGTCTCATCTATCTCTAAGGCTGAACTCTTCTCTCAAACTTTTTCCAAAAACTCCTCTCTGGACGATTCTGCGCATATTCCTCCTACACATCCCCCCTCTGACTCCTTTATGCCTGTTATAAAGATTCTTCAAAATGATGTTTTCTATGCCCTCTCTGGCCTCAATCCTCAGAAGGCTTATGGACCTGATGGAGTGCCTCCTATTGTCCTTAAAAACTGTGCCTCCGTGCTGTCACCCTGCCTGGTCAAACTCTTTCGCCTCTGCCTGTCAACATCTACCTTTCCTTCTTGCTGGAAGTATGCCTTCATACAGCCTGTGCCTAAGAAGGGTGACCGCTCCAACCCATCAAAATACCGTCCTATAGCTTTTCTTTCTTGTCTACCTAAAGCTTTTGAATCAATCCTTAACCGGAAGATTCAAAAGCACCTTTCCACTTCTGACCTTCTATCTGATCGCCAGTATGGGTTCCGCAAGGGGCATTCTACTGGTGATCTCCTAGCCTTCTTAACTGACTCTTGGTCATCCTCTCTTAGCCGTTTCGGTGAAACTTTTGCTATTGCGCTGGACATATCAAAAGCTTTTGATAGGGTCTGGCACAAATCTTTGCTTTCCAAACTACCCTCCTACGGTTTCTATCCTTCTCTCTGTACCTTTATCTCCAGTTTCCTTTCTGACCGTTCTATTTCTGCCGTGGTAGACGGTCACTGTTCTTCCCCTAAATCTATTAACAGTGGTGTCCCACAGGGTTCTGTCCTATCTCCCCTCTTTTTCTGTTGTTCATTGATGATCTTCTTTCCAAAACGAACTATCCTATCCATTCCTACACCGATGATTCCACTCTGCATTACTCAACTTCTTTTAACAGAAGACCCACCCTACAGGAACTTAACGACTCGAGGCTGGAGGCTGCAGAACGCTTAGCCTCAGTCCTTACTATTATTTCTGATTGGGGCAAGAAGAACCTGGTGTCCTTCAACGCCTCAAAAACGCAGTTTCTCCACCTACCCACTCGACACAATCTTCCAAACAACTATCCCCTATTCTTTGACAACACCCAGCTATCACCTTCCTCAACACTAAACATCCTCGGTCTATCCTTAACTCAAAATCTCAACTGGAAACTTCATATCTCATCTCTTACTAAATCAGCTTCCTTGAGGCTGGGCGTTCTGTACCGTCTCCGCCAGTTCTTCTCCCCTGCACAGTTGCTGTCCATATACAGGGGCCTTGTCCGCCCTCGTATGGAGTATGCATCTCATGTGTGGGGGGGCTCCACTCACACAGCTCTTCTGGACAGAGTGGAGGCTAAGGCTCTTCGTCTCATCAGCTCTCCTCCTCATACTGATAGTCTTCTACCTCTTAAATTCCGCCGCAGTGTTGCCTCTCTTTCTATCTTCTATCGATATTTCCACGCTGACTGCTCTTCTGAACTTGCTAACTGCATGCCTCCCCCCCTCCCGCGGCCCCGCTGCACTCGACTTTCTACTCATGCTCATCCCTATACTGTCCAAACCCCTTATGCAAGAGTTAACCAGCATCTTCACTCTTTCATCCCTCACGCTGGTAAACTCTGGAACAATCTTCCTTCATCTGTATTTCCTCCTGCCTACGACTTGAACTCTTTCAAGAGGAGGGTATCAGGACACCTCTCCTCCCGTATTTGATCTTGCTTTCGGCCACCTCTTTTGTTTCTTTTTTAGGAGCAGCAAGTAGTGGGCTTTTTTTTATTATTGTTTTCTTTTTTTGTGTGCCCTTGAGCTGCCTCCTTTGTTGTAAAAAAAAAAAATTTTGGTTACCTGTCTAACTTACTAACTAGTGTTTGATTGCTGTTTTGCTCTTTGTAATTTATTATCTGCAATTTTCTTTTTTTTTATCTTTACTTCTTCCTTCTTTTCTTTCTTGTTTCGGTTCTTCTTTATTCTTTTCTTACTTATTAATTGACTAAGGTATTATCACCTTTCCTTTTCAAACACAATCTTTATTCCCCACTGTTGGTGTGTGTTTGTTTCTCTTCGTGTACAAAAGTCGTCCCAAACTTTATATTATATTCTTTCGTCTTTTTTTTTTAAATTCAACAGTAAAAGTGTATTGCTTTGATTATCTTTCGTAAACCTCCACCAACTTCAAATTTTATTCCGAAGATTCATGGATTTCCTTGTTTGTTTGTTGGTTCGGTGAAATTTTCCAAGGCGTTCCATTATATATTTTTGTCTTCTTTTTTTTTTGGCAAGTAAGAAACGTATCACTTTTATGCTTTTTTTTTATATACCTTCGTCAACTTCAAACTTTTTCTCATAGGGCTCATAGGTTTGTTTGTTTGTTCGGTGTAGTGAGGTCTTCCAAAACGTTCCATTATATTCTTGGTCTTTTTATCTGTATGCTACAAAGGGAAACGCGCATCGCTTTTTATATGTTGTGTCTCTGAAACTTTCACCAACTCACTTTTATTTTTCTGGCGCTATTTTCCTGACAAACACTTAGCGCCGTAATTACTTCCGTTACTTTTCAACAACCCCCCCCCCGAAAAAAAAAAATAATAATAATATTCACCGCTAGCCTCCCCACACACACACACATTGTGTAGATGCAGGCCACCGGTCTCAAAATAGGTCGGCTGTCTGCCTTGACTTCTAAGATTCCTCTCCTACTTTGGTTGTTAATTTGCTGCCAGTTCCACCCGTGATAGTATATGGTAAGTCAAGGGTAGTCAAGGGTAAAAAATAAATGAAAACAAAAAAGTCCACTGAAAACTAAAAGCCCACGTAAAAAAAATGCCCACTGAGTACAATGAAAGCCCCGTGAAACCAAAAAAGTCCACTAAAAACAAAAAAAGCCCACTGAACACAAAAAAGTCCACTGAACACAAAAAAGCCCACTGAAAAGAAAAAAGCCCACTGAACACAAAAAAGTCCACTGAAAACAAAAAAGCCCACTGAAAACAAAAAAGCCCACTGAAAAAAAAAGTCCACTGAACACAAAAAAGCCCACAGAACACACAAAAAAACACTGAAAACAAAAAAGCCCACTGAACACAAAAAAGCCCACTGAAAACAAAAAATCCCAATGAAAACAAAAAAGCCCAATGAAAACAAAAAAGCCCACTGAAAACATAAAAAGCCCACTGAAAAAAAAGCCCACTGAAAACAAAAAAGCCCACTGAAAACAAAAAAGCCCACTGAAAACATAAAAAGCCCACTGAAAAAAAGCCCACTGAAAACAAAAAAGCCCACTGAAAAAAAGCCCACTGAAAAAAAAGCACACTGAAAACAAAAAAGCCCAAATGAAAACAAAAAAGCCCACTGAAAACAAAAAAGCCCACTGAAAAAAAAGCCCACTGAAAAAAAAGCCCAAATGAAAACAAAAAAGCCCACTGAAAACAAAAAAGCCCACTGAAAAAAAAGCCCACTGAAAAAAAAGCCCACTGAAAACGAAAAATCCCAATGAAAACAAAAAAGCCCACTGAAAACAAAAAAGCCCACTGAAAAAAAGCCCACTGAAAACAAAAAGCCCACTGAAAACAAACCAAAAAAAAAAAAAAAAGACCCATGAAATAAAAAAAAAGGCCACCTAAAAAAAAAAAAGAGCCCTCTATGTTAACACTATAATAACCCGGTGTACATTTTTTTCCTTTCTTTTTTTCTTTCCTCTGTGTTTTGGGTGAGTGTGTGTGGTGCAGACGCAGAAGCAAATCACCTTGTGTTACGCCCACTCTCATAACCTTTTTAAAGCGTATTGTACTGAATTAGCCTTGCTCTTTTAATGTTTTCTCTAATATATACGTTTGTCTTTTTATTTACTTAATCACTTTTTTTTACTCATCACTTCATAAATAATTGTCTTAGGTATTACCACACGTGTTCCCTTTAAACATCATCTAAATTCCCGGTTTGATTTTTTATTTTATGTTTATTTGTTTTCTTTATTTTATTCGTTTGTCTTTTTTTTCAGCATCACTTCATAAATAATTGACTAAGGAATTATCGCACGTTCGCTTTAAACATTATCTTTAATTGCCGTTTTCTTTATTGTTTTTAGTTTTCTCATTATTTAGTTCTGTATCATTTTTTATTGCATATTCATTTACTTTTTATTTAGGGTCTTTATTTACCCATTGTTTGATTGTTTGTTGTTTATTGTTTCCTTGCCGTGCAGAAGTATTGTGTTTTTTACGGATGTTACCTTCGGACCTAATTTCTCCGGCAAACCTTTAACCACTGGCGGCACTTTACGGCCGCTCTTAACGTGTAAAAAGCGTAAAGTCTGTTTGTGTTCACGGTGTCGGCGCCACAAACACCGCCAGCGAGTGTTTTACAGACTAATTGTTTCCGTCGGTTCTTTACGATCACTCTTAACTCGCTGTGAAGTCTATTGTGTTTAGTGCCTGGCAGTTTTTCCTGCTGTCTCTTTATCTGTGGAGTTTATTGTTTCTACTGTTGTTTTGTGGTGTTGCTTCCCAGCGGTACAGAACCGCCAACGTTTTATCCACCTAATTGTGTCTGGCAGGATTTTACGGCCACTCAACCTGTAATGTTTTTTTTTATTATTTTTTTTAATGTTACTTTCCCATTATATTTTACCAACAAACATAAAATACGCCACTGTTATTATGCACCACAAACATGGCGTTTCTAATTAATTTACACAACACAAAGATAAAACCTTGTCCTATAAAAAAAAAGAACAGTAATAAAAAGTCTTGTTATATGCCACAGCGAAAGTTAACACAGTCGATTTTACCTGGAAACATTTCCTTAACGTTTTTTAATCTGCTCGTTAATACCACAACTATTTTACCGGCAAGCACCTCACCTTATTTTGATATCAAGCTACCCTTCATAATCCACAGTTATGAGAAACACATCCTTTTTAGGTAAGAAACATATAACTGACTTATTAATATTAAATTTCCTGTCTTATTATCATTAAATATTATTAGCTTGGCAGCACGGAACACCTTCCCATGAATTCACGTACACGGGTTCGATCCCAACCCACGGCAGTTGTCGCCTAATTCGCTCCGGTGGTTATCCGCCCTCTCGAACTGGTCGATGAATGGGCACCTGGGGAAACCTGCGAAGATGAACCGTGGTATCCCGGATGTCACTTATTCTGTGTTCCTGGGTAAGAGGTTTTTGCCAACCCCAGACTCAAGGGTTAATGAAACGGAGATGAGCAGTGAGGTCACGCGCAGCTCAGCGTCTGCCTCCAACTGCACCAATAAAATACAACGTTTACGAACGGACAGACTATTCAGATTTCCTTTTCTGTGTTTGCATTAATCTTCCGGCGCCATGAATACAATTACAAGACAATATTTTCCCTGCGTGTACTTCCCTTTTCAACCATTACCAGCGGGGAACAGAGTCGTGACACACGCAGTCCTCGGGGTGGAAATTAATGTTCTGACGCCTGAACAGTTTAAGCGCCGTTATCTCTGCAACATTTTCTCTCTTATTAACATTTCCTCGACTTTACCAGCAGGAACACACACACACACACACACACACACACACACACACACACACACACACACACACACACACACACACACTCGTTATTATGAAATGGTAATCTATACTTTTTTTCTAGTCGAGCAGAATATTAATTCTACTTTTTTAATACTGTAACCATTTTTCCTCTCAGCAGTACATTTGACAGGCTTCATTTTCACGCTGTACTGCCTTATTCTTCCTGACAACCCCGACTTTAATTAATCGGCTCGTGTTTCCTTATTTTTATTCACATTAAGAATTTTTACAAGCTTAGCCGGACAGGGCACACAATCTACTCCTTCACATCGTACTTTAGTAACACATCCTGACATCAGGACTCTTGTTGTCATTTAGTCAGTCAGTGTTTCCACATTAATATTCCGCGGCCATTAATACACCGGCCGCGTCTGGCTCTCCCGCTTCCTCCTAACAACCACAGGAGGCGAGGGTGGCACAGGTAGCTCACTCCCTCTCCCTCCTCCTCACAACGCACTCACAACCCTGGCAGCTCACGACGCCTCGGAAATTGACTCCCCTTTATTCTGGTGTTGCGAATTTAAAGCTATAACAGTTAGGGTGTCACACCTTTTTTTACTTTTCTTTTGCCTCCCAACTGATTCACAAGCTTGGCAGTTCACAAGGCCTCGGAAACTGACCCTTCTTTATTCTGGTGTCACTAATTTAATGGTTATGACAGATTGGTAAAGGTAAAGGTGGGTGCATATGCTATAGCTGCGCGTGGCTGCGGTGCTCATCTCTAGACCGTTGGCCTTTGAGCCTGTGGTAGGGAACAAACAGTTACCCGGGGCACGGGCCAGTGTGAGATCCGGGATTACCATAGTTTACCCTTCCCAGGTTTCCCAGGTACCCATTTATCGACCAACCGGAAAGGCAGGATGGGCATCTGGGTGTGTTGCACTCCGACTGCCCGGGCCGGGATTCGAAACCGGGCCCGTGGAGTGGTAGCCAGGCACGCTTACCACTAGACCACGGAGGTGCACATGCTGCTGGTACTTACCAGCAGCATGTCTGTCTGGCAAGGGACTTTGCTCCATCCAGTCAGATTGGCCGAGACGTTCAGTGCTGCCCCCTACAGAGAAACGGATGGGAAAGACCCAGGCACTTAGTCTTTGCGTATCACTAAACCTTTTTTTTACGGTAAAGGACGCAGCTCAAGGGAAAAAAACTGGCTCACGGAGTTTGACTTTTTTCGTCTTGTTGATGTTTTGTTGCCTTTATATTTGAGCCACAAGCTATAAGTTATGTTAAATTTACCTTAGTTTATGATGGAGGTAAGAACCATTGTAATTTTTCTTTCTTTTTACCTCACGCAATTCTCTTTATCTCAAATTTTGCACACACTCAGACTTTTGACATTGACTTGTTTTTTTAGCAAACGAGGTGGGAAGCAGAAGCAAAAACTAGAACATGATTTATAAAGTTAGAGATTATGTGAACCTCATCTTCGAAGCTGATAATGTTACTAAGCATATTTTTTTCCTCATCCTCACGCACTTAACACCTGAATAGAGCATTAGACTTTTGATGGTAACTACTTTGTTGATAGTAATTTATAATATTGCAACTTACGTCTATCTCACCTTTAAAGTTGATGGTGTTACGTAGCATACTTTTTTCTTTCCTTCCACCTCACGCAACAACCTCTCGACCTAAACAGACACCAGACCCTTGTAATGAAGTGTTTTGTGTTGTCAGTAGATAAAGGCATGCACGAGTTACCTCAAGTCCTTCTTTATCACTTACACAGGCACAGCTTTTTCTTGACCTCCACCTTACTGTATTTAACTCTTTCAAGATGTTTGAAATTATTTTGTGTTATTATTGATTTCAGCTACAAGATACCTCTAGTTCGTCTTTAACTCCTTCCATGTTATATAGGACATTTTTCTTCCCTTCCCCCTACTCAACCCACTTTGAAGCCTGACTGACCACCACATCCCGTGTATTAACTTTCGTGTATTTTTTCCATTTCCAGACGATCAGAGGTACGTCCCCTTTACCTGCAATAACCACACCGACAAAGGTATGTAGCACAGCCTTCTCTTCTTTCCGCCTCACGCAACTCTCACACCCTCTGCAAACCTCAAGGCCTCGGAAATTAAGTTTGTTTCTTGTATTTACTGTCCTAAGCTCATTATTATTAGAGCCACAATTCACACGTCTAGTTTTCCTTCAAATAACAGAATAGTAGAGGCGGCAGAGGGAGGTGATACGTGCAGGCTGTCCTCTCCTTACATCTATTATAATTATCCTTCTCACAACCTTGACATTTTTTTTGTTTTTTATTTTGTTTTTTTCCCTTTGCTGAAAAAAAAAAGACAACAGACATCGACATTTAAGTCATGGTCTTAGTATTCAATGCTTCAAGAACCTCAAGACCTTGGAAATTAACTTTTTATGGTGTATTTTCTCCCCCAAGCTCATTACCATTTAGCAGCAATTTACTCGCCACGTTCTTCTTTGAATAATCCTAATGGTAGAGGAAGCACAGCTGTTCCTTCCTCCCGCCTCCTAACTCTCACGGCCTTGGCGGAACACGAGTAGCTTTGGGGTGTTAGTCTTGGGCTGGTGTTACCAATGGCCTGACGCTTTTATTGCTTAAGCCAGAAGTATTAAGTTCCTTATTTTATGGCTTTATTAATAAGTAGTGGAGTCTTAATTATTACTGTGTGTGTTGTTACTTTTCTCTTTTTTTCTCGTACATTTTTTTTGTGTTTAATCCTCTTTCACTGTGTTTTTATACTTTATCTGTCTTATTGCTTACGTAGTTCCATTAGTAACCCTTTTTCATGTCTGCAGGAATAAGTTTCAGGGTCTCAAGTTTTGCTACTTCTCAGTTGTTTTTCTCGCTTTTTTTCAGTGTCTAATCCTCCTCCTCTTCTTTTTTCATTTTTTCCATATAATTATATATACCCACCAAATGACCTACTTCTCTACCTCTCTCGCTACCTACTCTTCTACCTATCTGCCTACCTACATACCTGTCAGCCTACCTATCTATGCATCTCTCTCTCCGTCTGTTCGCCTAATAGTGTTTGTCCCTGCAATGGACTCTTAATATATAAAGCTATTTTAGTTATTTCTTAGCAAACAACCGCTTTGTCCCGCCCAGCCTACTCGCACCCAGCTGGCTCCTCCTGATTTACGTCTTATCGGAGGGTGTGTCAGGGAGGAGGAGGAGGGGGAGGGGGGGAGGGGAGAGGAGGAGGAGGAGGAGAAGGAGGAGGAGGAGAAGGAGGAGGAGAGTGGTATTGAAGGTTGTGCAATAAAAAAAAAAAAGATACGGAACAAAAGGAGATAAAAAACAAGGGAGTGGAGGTGAAGGAAGAAATAAGAGTAAGAAATGAGAGAGAGAGAGAGAGAGAGAGAGAATTGTTTGCAGTGTTTTGTAGTTGTGTGTTTGGTGTTTCGGTGTGTATATATAAACATTTGTTGTTGTTGTTGTTGTTGTTGTTGTTGTTGTTGTTGTTGTTGTCACAGGATGTAATTGTTGTGTTCAGGAGGTTTTATTGTCGCCATGTTTCTCCAAAATATTTACCGTTTTTTTTATGTCCGGAGATTTCATATTTTTTTCCTTTTTATATCAGCGTTTTAAAGGAACTTACTGTGTCGCGTTTAATGGTATGATATTGTGTTTTCGAAGAAGATAAATGAAAAAAAAAAGAATAGGGAGATGAAAAAAAATATGAGACAGGACACATGATTAGATAATCGTATACGATAACTGTATAAAACATACTGGAGAGAACGAAACATTTTAACAATTGCTCATCTGAAACATTGCCCGATGCGTTCATCCGGTGTCAGTTATTATTGTTCATAATGAGCAGTCTACGTTTTATCTCATACTTCATACGTAACTTTACCCGAGGCTGATTAATCTTCATATAATAAAGTCACGAAGCATATTGACAGTACTTCCCAATGCAGCCGGAATATCAGAATAGTTTGCCAGGTTTCAGTAATTTTCGTTCAACAAGACAAGCCGACTTTTTATCAAATACTCTTCAATTATTGAAATTGGTAGTGATAAAAACGTAAATATTGGTCTGAACTATTTATTCATATATCGAATAGATAAAATAAAAATGTTTCGTAACAGTATCGTTGATGTATAATTAAAACCTATTTTTCTCAGAGCCACACTGAGATAAAAAAAAAATGTTACAAAGTAGATTAAACTTGATCGCAATAAGGACACAAATGTTAGCCTTTCTCAACATTTTTTCCATATACACAATAAGTAAAAGCAAACACTCCCAACAATTATCCTTCATGCAAAATTAAAACCTCGATTCTCTGAGAGCCGAAAGGGTTAAAAGAAGTCGCATGGTCCTTTTAATCCCCAGCGTCAAAATTGTCGTTCTGTTTTGCATTTTTAAGGGGCAGTGGGTTGAGTCTCGGAGGCGGAAAAACGACGCGTTCTGCTGCCCCTGTGAAGGACTGGAATGAGTGAACGGGTTGACGGGTGGGAGGGAAGGGAAGGGAAGGAAGGGGATAGAAGGAAAGGGAAGAGAAGGGGAAAGAAGGGAAAGGGATCAAGGGTTCAGGAAAAGAGGTGAAGAGGTTGGCAGGTGGAAAGGGGACAGGGAAGGGAAAGGAAGGGAAGGGAGGGGGGTGGAGGGAAGGGAAGGGGAAAGAAGAGAAGGGAAGGGAAGAGCAAGGGAAATAAGGGAAGGGTTAAGGGAAAGAGGTGAAGAGGATGGCAGGAGGAAGGGGGCAGGGAAGGAAAGGGAAGGGAGGGGCAGTGGATGGAAGGAAAGGGAGTGAAGGGAGGAAAGAAAGGATCCTTTGAAATGAGTGGAGGGAGAGAGGCAGAAGGAAGGAAAGGGAAGAGCAGGGAAAGAAGGAAAGAAAGGAAGAAAAGTGATCAAGGAAGAAATGGAGAGTTGAGAAAGAAAGGTATACTGCGAAGGAAAGAAGGAAAGGAGATAATTTAAGGCCGGAGTTAAAGACAGGGAGGAGGAGTGATGGAAGGAAAAGAGGAAGGGAGGGAGGGAAAAAGAGGGAGACAAGGAAGAAAGGGGGGAAGTGAAGGATGTGAAACAGGGAGAATAGAGGATAACACTAAGATGGAGGAGGAGGAGGTGAGAGAGTAAAGGGAAGGGGGGCAAAATGAAGAAAGGGAAGAAAAGAAGGGCATCGAAGTAAGTGAAGGAAGGGAAGAACGTCAAAACATGGAAGCAGGCGAAGGAGAGAGAAAGGGAGATATGGGAGGAAAAAGAGAATTAGGTGGAGGAAAGAGGAAAATGAGGACAACAAAGCAGGGCAGAGCAAGGAATAAAAAAATCTGATGACCAAAGAAAAGGAGATTAGAAAGATAAGAATGGAGGAGAATAGAGGTCAAGGGAGAGAAAAATGAAAATGGAGGGAGAGGGAAGAAAGGAGACGTGAAGTGTTAGAAACATAAGCGAAGAAAGTGAAGGAATACACGGAGGAAGGGAAAGGCGGAGAACAGAAAAGTTAAATCGAGTGAAGGAAAAAAACAAGTGTAGAAAGAGAGGGAGGAGAAGAAAAGAATAAAGAGTTGGATTGCGAAAGAAAATAAACAAAGGAAGATCAGGCGAAGAGGGAAGAGTTTGATCTGGAGCAAAGGAAAACATAAACAAGGAAGATAGAAATAAACAATAAATAAAGGAGGATTAGGAAAAGATGGTAAAGGACGAGGGAAGAAAGTTTACGAGGTCACGAGTAAGGAAATAAAGGCAGGAAGAGAAGAGACAGTGAAGAAAGAGTAAAGAAGAATAAGGAAAGAAGTAAAATACAGGAGGAATAAACGTGTAAAAATAATGTGAGTTATGATCAGAAGCGAAAGAAGAAGCAAGAAGAACAAGAAAGAAGGATCATGAAGTAGAGGCTGTTGATGATGGTGTTGACGATGATGATAATAATGATGAAAACCACATAATTGTTACTGTTTGGGAAGATTTTTTAAACGTAAAAAGAAGGCAACTGATGATATTGATGGTGATGATGATGAAGAAGAAGAAGGAAGTGATAAAATAGAATAAAAATCTCTAAATATAGAAATCACTGTTACGGAAATACTTGTTTCAATAGAACAATAATGTAGACAAAAGTATAACTGATAATGACGATAAGGATGGTGAGAGAGAGAGAGAAATTCATTATACACAAAAGTCACCACTTAAAAAAATATTTTGCTGCATAAACGGAGAGACGAACAATAATTAATGATAATGGCGGTGATGACAAAGGAGAGGAGAAAGAAAACCAAGAAAACCAGGAATTCGAGATATTATTGATGTTTGAGAAAGACGTTGCCTAGTAATTATAAAGACGACAAACATTGAAAGCGACGGTGATGATTATGATAATGAGAGAGGGAGAGAGAGGCGGAGGAGGGCAGGAAAGAAACACACGACCATATGGATGAGGAAAAGGATGAAGGGATGAAAGAAGAGGATGAGAAGCATGAAGATGAAGAGGATGAGAAGCATGAAGATGAGGGAGAAGAGGATGAAAAAGAATAGTACAACAAAAACCAGGAAGAGAAACTGGGAAAGGAGGAAGCAGAAAAAGAAGAGGCTGATAAAGATGAAAAGACGCGCTCTGGCTTCCAGGGGGCTGTATGCAAAAGCACCAGGTGAAGACAGCTTTCGATTTTTTTTTTTACTTATTTCATATTTCAGAGAAGAACCGCCGTTCTGCCCTCCCTTTGGCCTTCAAACCGAGCGGGAAGTTGGTTGACTTCGTCTCAGAGTTAAAAGTCAAGGTTCAGGAACACCCTCACCATCAAACCCTCGCAACGGCAGCAGCATTGCAAGCACAAAGTAAGGCATCTCTCACCTGTAGTTTTTGCAGACAATCAGGACATTTTGAACATTCTTGTTTCGCGAAACGTAGGGAATCAACACATTGAAGACGGGGCTCAGATAGGAGGTCAGGAGGTTACAGGGGCGGGCATCATTCATCACACAGGAACCCTAGGCCAAACCATCAGCGGAAGGCTGCCTTTTGCCATATCCACGGGTTGACACAGGTGCCACAGTCAATGTCATATCCGACTCCGCTTACAGGTCACTGACACGACAAGCGAGTGGGGAAAATTGGCCGCTCCAAGAGAACGACCTGAATGTGATAGGCGTGACGGGCACCACTTTGGGAATCCTTGGGCGAGTACCACTAACAGTCAGCTTACATGACCATGTATGTCCCTTTCGAGATTTCTTTTATGTCTCTAGCAGGTCTGCCTTACCTGTGGATGGGATCTTAGGATTAAACACCATGAAAGACCTGCACATCGCCATAAACCCTGTAAGCAACGCGATCGTGTATCAAGGCCGACGCATACAGGGGATGGTAAATCCATCGCCTCTGTCACCTGTAATCCCACCCTCAGAGCGGAAAATGACCAACCCACCACAGACTCAGGGTCTGCCACCGCCCGAGTGTCACCTCTTACGGTCAAACCACACGAAACCATTGCAGACTTGTGGCGGACAGTAACAGCAGTCGTAGAAGGTCCTCATATAGTTCCGGATCGTGCTGCAAAACTTGTTAAAATCCGTTTGCCTAACGCCCCTCCGACGGGCAGTGATGTGTGTATCGACGGAGCTCCTCACATACACCGCGTGACGGTGGAGGTAACTCTTGCGACAGTCAAGGAAGGAGGTTTTGCAGAGGCATTGGTAATAAACACGTCTGGATCCCCTGTATCCTTAAGACACGGTGTTCGATTATGCCAGTGTCTAGTGTATGGGAGAAATGTCGCCCCGGAACCAGCTGAATACCCTTCAGCCCAAGTCTCAGGCATAACCTCGGCGTGTCAGGCTTCTCCCGAACAAGACAAAGCACAGAGGCATTCCTAAAAGTTGCACACTATTCCGAAATTAAGCCAACCTTAGTCCAGCTTCAGGAACATTATCGGGGGGCGCTTGCTCTACCAGGCGAGCCGCTTAGAGTTACGCAGTGTGCTGAACACCACATTAAGTTAAAACCCAATACAAATCCTATATATATCAATGCGTACAAGCTCCCCCACAGTCAGAGGGAGGTGGTGCAACAATTTATCTCTGAAATGTTACAACAAGGTGTCATCAAAGAATCGAGTTCCCCGTGGAATTCACCCTTGTTTCTGGTTCCAAAGAAAGACGGCTCTTATCGCCCTGTGATTGATTTCCGGCGTGTGAACACCGCGACCGTGGATGATCATTTTCCGCTTCCCGTTCTTAGAGATCTTCTGATGTGTCTCGGTAGAGGAAATAAAGTCTTTACGAGTCTTGATCTGGTCAGTGGCTACTGGCCCATGGCCCCCGAGTCACGTGAAATAACGGCTTTCAGCACGCCTCATGGCCACTATGGTGGACGAGGATGCCGTTCGGGCTCAAAGGAGCTCCCTTGACCTTCAAAGGACAATGAACAGTATTTTGGTGACTTGCTGGGCAACTCTGTCTATGTGTATTTAGACGACATCATCATAGCAAGTAAAGACGTGCATGCACATGGAAACACTAAAAGCAGTCCTACACAGACTTCAAGAGGTCGGATTAAAGCTCAAAATCACCAAATGTGAATTTTTAAAGCCTCGGATCAAGTTCTTGGGGCATGTCGTGGACGAATTCGGCATCCACACAGTGGACGACAAAATAAAGGCTATTGCCGAGTTCCCTCAGCCAACGTCTGCGGACAAGGTACGGTCTTTCTTGGGTGTCGCAGGTTATTACAGGCCTTTCATAAAGGACTTCGCAGCACGCGCGAGTCCCCTAACCCATCTTTTAAAGAAAGACGTACCATTTCAGTGGCTCCCAGCTCAACAAACGAGTTTTGAGGATTTAAAGAAAGCGCTTACACAGGCTCCGGTCCTTGTCTTTCCGTACGACTTCCTAACAATCCCACAACAACCTCTCTACAACATTGATAGGTACGCAAGGACCCCTTTCAGCTTTGTACCGACGCTTCGGCTAGTGGACTAGGAGCCGCTCTGATGCAAACAGATAAGTCCGGCAAAAAGCATGTGATAGCGTTCGCCAGTCGAGTACTTACAGCTCCGGAGAAGAACTATTCTGTTACCCACCTAGAGGCTCTTGCCATTGTGTGGGCTCTGAAGCATTTTCGTGACATAGTGATGGGGTACGTAATTGTGGTGTATACAGACCACGCGGCCATAACTGATCTTTTCAAGGAAAAAAACCTACACGGTCGTCTGGCAAGATGGTTCTTAACGATCCAAGCATACAATCCGGAGATAAAATATATCACCGGGAAAACAAATGTGGTCACAGATGCCTTATCTCGGAATATTCCGATAGGCGCGATTACCACCCCAGAGGTCATCCACAACTTCACTTCACCTGAGCTACACATTGCTCAGCGAGACCACCCTGTGTGGAAGAGGTTAATTTACGCCCTCGAGTCGGGAGACGAATCAAACCTTCCTGAATTGCCAGTTCCCTTTTCACAATTCTTCCTATCAGAGGACAACCTCCTTTGTAGGTCATGGCCAACCAAACCGGTACCTATAGACCAACTGGTCATCCCAGACAAATACGTCCCCGTGACGCTTAAGCTGGTCCATAACACACCCATTGCGGGTCGCTCAGGAAGAGACAAGACGCTATCTGTCACCAGACGAAAATTCTACTGGCTCACATTACGGGTTGATGTAGAAAAACATATCGCACATTGCGTCGTCTGTGCTAAGCACAAGGGGTCCGTCAATACCCAGTACCAGAGGAGCCATGGGATGTTGTTAATATAGACTTATTACATCTCCCCCAGAGCCAACATGGTTCGCGCTACTTATCGGTGTGCGTCGACCAGTTCTCTAGGTTTCTAGTTCTAGCGCCTCTCAAGGACAAGACAGCCACACGCGTGGCCCATGCCCTCGTGACTCACGTGTTGTGTCCACATTCGTCTCCTCGAATTCTTTTGAGTGACAATGGCACCGAGTTTAGGAACTCAGTATTGAGCGAAATATGCGCTCAGTTTAACATCACGCAATCCTTCATCACAGCTTACCACCCAGCTGCTAATGGGTTGGCGGAGAGGGCAAATAGGAAAATCTTACAGGTCCTCAGGTCTATCGTGAACGATCTCCACGATAACTGGGAGGACTGGCTATCGCATATAGCCGCTTCCATAAATACGTCGGTAAACGACTCTACGGGGAAGTCTCCTTACTACATCTTATATGGGGTGGAGAAACGTATTCCGTACGACTTCCTAACAATCCCACAACAACCTCTCTACAACATTGATAGGTACGCACAGCAGCAGATGCATATGTTTTCCAAGATACACTCAGAAGTTAGGTGTATGTTAAAAGCTACGAAGGTTGAAATGATGTCAAAACAACACAAACAGGCCGTCCCGGTGAATTTCAAAGAGGGTGACACAGTCATGATTAAGCAAGCGGAAAGGAGTTCGAAATTGGGGGCTAAATTTGTGGGTCCTTACCGAGTTGCTCGGAATGTCAGGGGAAATCGGTTCGAGGTTCTCGAGTCGAATAGTGGAGTCAATCTAGAAGTTCAGAGTGATCGTCTGAAAGTAATTCCCTCACCTTTGGACCTTGATATTGGTACTTCCCCCTCAGAGTCAAATGTTCAACAAGATAATCCCAACACCCATAGCTATAACTTGAGACCACGGGTTTAAATACTTCATTCCAACCACTTTCAGATCGTGATGTTGCGTTTTCTGACCATCTTGTTGTCCCTCGGCTCCCTGCTTGCAACAACACCCATCCACCTGAAGCCTGGTGCCCTCACGGCACACATAGGAGAGGTCTTCCTCATAGAAAATGTGCTCCTCGTAAAATATCCGTATACTTCCTTGACCTACACCACGGACACAATCAGGATAGTCTCAGAGAAACTACTCGGCATGGCAGACGCCATACGGGCTACCAAGACTAGGGAATCAAAGGCACCTTCTAGTACCAACTCTCTGACTCTTTTTCAACTACTGGAGGATAGGATTCTGTACTTACGGGGAAAAGTTGATGAGGTAAACATGGATTATAGTTTTTACTCAGTTCACTCTCGGGTAAAGAAGGGGTTGCTCAACATCGTTGGGTCCGCCTCAAAGTTCCTTTTCGGTACGGCTACCGACGAGGACGTTCGCGATTTGCGGGACCACTACGCTCGTGTACTTTCCTTTGCTGCTCGAAACCGCAGGGTGATCAACGCCAATTGTAGAAAACATGCGCTATTGCATACTAACATTGAGGAACTGCTAGAGCAGACAAATAAGATGGTAGAGGTTATCAACATAGTTGTCAAACAGATCGACCTGGTGAATCAGTTTCTTCTCCTAGATCAGGCCTTGCATGTATTGGAAAACGTCATTAACTCCGTCGCAACGGCAAATCAGCAGGTTATTAGCAACATGGTTGATGCAGCGCACGGTAGAGTCACACCTGCCTTGTTCCCTCTACACGATTTGAGAACGACTGTCCAGATCGGGTATCAAAATTATAGCCTAACACCCTTATTCACCCCGGACATGAGTCAATATTTTTACCCCTTGATTGACTCCAGCCTCATCCCTGATGCCATAATCATTCATGTTCCATTTCAGACGGCGGACGTGTTTGAGGCACACGAAATTGTCCCGTTCCCTTTTTCAGCAAAGGACGGTGTGTTAGCCCTGGACACGTCCCCGTCTCCTGTTCTAATCGCGAAGGATTTCGCTCTGTTTTCAACGGGTAGCTACTCACTCTTGCAGTATTGCAAGGAAACGGTCTTCGGGCGATTCTATTGTTCTGCGTCTCTCTTTGCCTGCCTTCCAGTTCGGGGAGGGGTATGCGAGATCGCCCTCACCCGCGTGAACGCGTCTGACGCTCTTTCCCTGTGCCCTTACAAGCAGCTAACACCAACGCCTGTTTTCCATAAGAACTTTCAGGGTCTGCATTATTTTTATTTCCCTCAGTCATTCTATGTATCAGTCATTTGCCCGGAGGGTACCACTTATCAACGGGTTACTGGTCAATATGCCATAGCGGAAGCATGCTATATCCGCTCCACTAACATAACAACGTACCCGTCCCGGATCCGTCTGGTTTTCACGGCCAATATTTCCCATCGAGTGTTTCCTCTACGGTCTCTCGATGACATTTATTTCTCCAGCATCTCGTATGTGACTAATTCCCTTAATTCATTGTCTTTCGCAAACAAAACAGAGTTTGCGGAAACCCTGGAGGAAACGCTGCCTGATTATTTGCATCTCCCCTACCTGTACCCTGGATTTTTTGTACCAATGTTTCTGATGTTCGTCAGTCTCGTCGTCGTGTGCTACCTTATTAGGAGGAACTCTGTCCTGCATGATTATTTGGTTGTGCAGACACGGCGACTGGATGCAGGGAGGCCACTGGCAAGGTAGTTTTTCCTTTTCTCAGACAAATCAGGGGACAGAAACCTGGCTGCTCCTATTTTTAACATTGTATTGTGTTGCACCACTGTATTTTTTTAGGAGCTTGATCAACGTTTCATTGTCTGTATCTATGCCAGTTGATAGCTTCTTATACATGTGTCCTTATATTTATCTTTTGAGAGGTTTCATATGTTTCATGTCACACACGTTGTGGTTTCCCTCTCACTATTTATATTATAACTCCACATCTGTTCTTACATAGCCAGTGTTTTAATGTAATTGTATCATAGGCAGTCTGCTTGACAAACTCCCACTATGTATGTTCATGGTAACTAGACTGCTATTTAGATTTTTGTATATCGCGAGGTCGCGATCACTGGTAGGTGACCGAGCAGAAGATTATATTGTTATAGTAGGATATCAATGTATTATTATTATTTAATATCACCACGAATTAGGCATACAATTGTCAATGGAAAAACCCACGACAGATAGATCACGCCACCTTATAGGAATGTCGTCCGTCAGTGTTTACCGTCTCAGTTTTGTATACTTCGCACTCTGATGGTGCGTGGAGGTCACCTTGACATACGTGACCAATTGTAACAATTATTTTCCAACCTGTAACTCGCCACTCCTTCACGAGAGTCCGACTGACACACAACGACAGTCGCTCTCGCTCCGTCGCTTCTTGTACATAAAGGCTACGAATATAATTCGCCTTAAGGAAGCTGAAGTCTTAATCAACACCCTTCAAACGCCCCCCGACAAGCCCGTTACATTTTTATTACATTCTATGGCCATAACACTCTCTCTCTCTCTCTCTCTCGTCCGCCAAGGCTGTTTAATAATGAACCGTCTGTTATTGTTTGGCTTTCCGGAACATTTAATAACGACAAACGTGTTGATGACAGTGACGACCGCGACGGTGATGGTGATGACGATGACGACGATGATGATGACAATGATGATGATGATAATGATTATGATGTGTGATGATGTAGTAATTAGGTTAGCAGTAACAGCAACATACCGTAAATAAAAGCACAGCAACAACAACAACAACAACAACAACAACAACAATATCAGTAACGAAAATAGAAGGCGAAAGGAAGTGAAGTAGAAAAAAAAGATCAAGAAGAAAAAAAGAAAATACAGAAGAAATGAAGAGGGAAAAGAAAAAAAAAAGTAAATTAATAAAGTTAGCTGGTTAAGGGGCAACAAAAACAACACACACACACACACACACACACACACACACACACACACACACACACACACACACACACACACGCACACACACTCCTTCTCTGCCTAAGGAAAGACGAGGAAGAGGAGAGCAATGCACACACTGAGGAAAGAGGAAAACAAAGACCTGAAGAAAACTGAGCAAGAAAAAAGAGAAAGAAAAGGAACCAGAAAAAAATACCTTACCTAAAAAAATGAAGGAAGAAGAAAGTGATGAAAAAATTACTTCCTCTTGACTGAAGAATGAACAGAGGAAAGGAAGAGAAGAAGGAAGAACGAGGAGGAAAAGAAGAAAAAAAATAGAGGAAATGATGGAGAAAAAAATCTTTGCTTGAGACAAGAAAAAAAATTGAGAGAAAGAGAAAAGAAGAAAAAAGTGGTGAGAGGATAGAAACATAATAAGGTGGCAGAGAGGGAGAGAGAGAGAGAGAGAGAGAGAGAGAGAGAGAGAGAGAGAGAGAGAGAGAGAGAGAGAGAGAGAGAGAATCATAGTTTATTTTACGCCGTTCTTCATTTTCCTCTCAGCATTGAACTTAGCTCTCAGACACCAAGACGTTCCATTTCGCCGTCATCTCACCAATACATTTCTTGTGTTATCATTACTTCCAATATCATCTATCACTTCCATTTATTGTCGTTGTCATTCCTAAAATGTTCGTTTATTGAGGTCTTATTTTACTTTTTTCGGCTACTTAGAGGGAACAAGGAGGAGAAAGAAAAGGAGGAGGAGGAGGAGGAAGTGGTGATAAAAGTTCTTAGTACTGAAGGAGGTGAAATGAAAGTAAAAAAGATAAGGAACAAAAGGAAGTCAGTGAGAAAAAAGCGGATGTGAAGAAAAATGAGGCGTAAGAAATACAGAGAGAGAGAGAGAGAGAGAGAGAGAGAGAGAGAGAGAGAGAGAGAGAGAGAGAGAGAGAGAGAGAGAGAGAGAGAGAGAGAGAGAGAGATGCCCAGCACAGTGTGAAAAAGAAAAAAAGTACAAAAAAAATGGAGAATGATTGAAAGAAAGAAGGAAGGGAGTGGAATGTAAACAAGAAAATGAAAATGAAAGGAAGAGAAGGATAGAAATGCTAAATGAAGAAGGCAGGAGATAGAAGTAAATGAATGTTTAATAGAGGAAGGAAAATGAAGAAAAACGGAAGGAAGGGAAGGATACAAAGTGCGAAAGGAAGAAAGGAAGGAAACAAATGGAATAATGGAAAACTATTAACTCACAGACTGAATATGGAAGAGAGAGAACACACACACACACACACACACACACACACACACACACACACACACACACACACACACACACACATCAATATTTGCAATCCAAGCGACTGAAGCTTTACGATGTAGTTAAACCGTATGTGTGTGTGTGTGTGTGTGGGTGGGTGGGTGGGTGGGTGGGTGAATGGGTGTGTGGGCGAGCTTATGACTCCATTCGTAAACATTTGGAGTACATTCTGGAAGCATTTGTTTGTTTTACTATTTGTTATAATATTTTACGTCACTTTGTTTTTTTGTTTATGTTGTCACGTACTCCAGTTGGATTCTCTTCGCCTACCCTGTGTGTGTGTGTGTGTGTGTGTGTGTGTGTGTGTGTGTGTGTGTGTGTGTGTGTGTCCATAGAATTAGTGAAGGGCGCGTGGAAATATATTGTTTTAAAGTGGATTTGTTTTGGGTTTATTAAATTTATACTCGTAAGGGAGACAAACTGTGTGTGTGTGTGTGTGTGTGTGTGTGTGTGGTTTTTTTTTTTTTTCTACAGCAAAGGAGACAGCTCAAGGGCACAACAAAGTAAACATTAATAAAAAAAAAAAGCCCGCTACTCGCCGCTCCTAAAAAGAATCCAAAGAGGTGGCCGAAAGATAAGTCAGTTTCGGGAGGAGAGGTGTCCTGATACCCTCCTCTTGAAAGAGTTCAAGTCGTAGGCAGGAGGAAATACAGATGAAGGAAGATTGTTCCAGAGTTTACCAGCGTGAGGGATGAAAGAGTGAAGATGCTGGTTAACTCTGGCATAAGGGGTTTGGACAGTATAGGGATGAGCATGAGTAGAAAGTCGAGTGCAGCGGGGCCGCGGGAGGGGGGGAGGCATGCAGTTAGCAAGTTCAGAAGAGCAGTCAGCGTGGAAATATCGATAGAAGATAGAAAGAGAGGCAACATTGCGGCGGAATTTAAGAGGTAGAAGACTATCAGTATGAGGAGGAGAGCTGATGAGACGAAGAGCCTTTGCCCCCACTCTGTCCAGAAGAGCTGTGTGAGTGGAGCCCCCCCACACATGAGATGCATACTCCATACGAGGGCGGACAAGGCCCCTGTATATGGACAGCAACTGTGCAGGGGAGAAGAACTGGCGGAGACGGTACAGAACGCCCAGCCTCGAGGAAGCTGATTTAGTAAGAGATGAGATATGAAGTTTCCAGTTGAGATTTTGAGTTAAGGATAGACCGAGGATGTTTAGTGTTGAGGAAGGTGATAGCTGGGTGTTGTCAAAGAATAGGGGATAGTTGTTTGGAAGATTGTGTCGAGTGGATAGGTGGATAAACTGTGTTTTTGAGGCGTTGAAGGACACCAGGTTCTTCTTGCCCCAATCGGAAATAATAGTAAGGACTGAGGCTAAGCGTTCTGCAGCCTCCAGCCTTGAGTCGTTAAGTTCCTGAAGGGTGGGTCTTCTATTAAAAGAAGTTGAATAATGCAGAGTGGAATCATCGGGGTAGGAATGGATAGGACAGTTCGTTTTGGAAAGAAGATCATCAATGAACAACAGAAAGAGAGTGGGAGATAGGACAGAACCCTGTGGGACACCACTGTTAATAGATTTAGGGGAAGAACAGTGACCGTCTACCACGGCAGAAATAGAACGGTCAGAAAGGAAACTGGAGATAAAGGTACAGAGAAGGATAGAAACCGTAGGAGGGTAGTTTAGAAAGCAAAGATTTGTGCCAGACCCTATCAAAAGCTTTTGATATGTCCAGCGCAATAGCAAAAGTTTCACCGAAACGGCTAAGAGAGGATGACCAAGAGTCAGTTAAGAAGGCTAGGAGATCACCAGTAGAACGCCCCTTGCGGAACCCATACTGGCGATCAGATAGAAGGTCAGAAGTGGAAAGGTGCTTTTGAATCTTCCGGTTAAGGATTGATTCAAAAGCTTTAGATAGACAAGAAAGTAAAGCAATAGGACGGTAGTTTGAGGGATTGGAGCGGTCACCCTTCTTAGGTACAGGCTGTGTGAAGGCATACTTCCAGCAAGAAGGAAAGGTAGATGTTGACAGGCAGAGGCGAAAGAGTTTGACCAGGCAGGGTGACAGCACGGAGGCACAGTTTTAAGGACAATAGGAGGCACTCCATCAGGTCCATAAGCCTTCTGAGGATTGAGGCCAGAGGGCATAGAAAACATCATTTTGAAGAATCTTTATAACAGGCATAAAGGAGTCAGAGGGGGATGAGTAGGAGGAATATGCCCAGAATCGTCCAGAGTGGAGTTTTTAGAAAAAGTTTGAGAGAAGAGTTCAGCCTTAGAGATAGATGAGACGGCAGTGTTGCCGTCAGGACTGAGGAGTGGAGGGAAAGATGAAGAAGTGAAGTTGGAGGAGATGTTTTTGGCTAGATGCCAGAAGTCACGGGAAGAGTTAGAGAAAGCAAGGTTTTGACATTTTCTATTAATGAAAGAATTTTTGGTTAGTCGGAGAATAGATTTGGCACGATTTCGGGCAGAAATGTAAAGTTCATAATTAGCATTAGTTTGAAGGCTCTGGTATCTTTTGTGAGCTACCTCTCTATCATTGACAGCACGAGAACAAGCGTGATTAAACCAAGGCTTTTTAGCGTGAGGAGTAGAGAAAGAACGAGGAATGTATGCCTCCATTCCAGAGACAATCACCTCTGTGATGCGCTGAGCACACACAGAGGGGTCTCTATCCTGGAAGCAATAATCATTCCACGGGAAATCGGAAAAGTACATCCTCAGGTCGGGTTCGGCCACCTCTTTTGATTATTTTTTTTAGGAGCAGCGAGTAGCGGGCTTTTTTTATTATTGTTTCCTTTTTTGTGCCCTCGAGCTGTCTCCTTTGTTGTAAATAAAAAGAGGCAATTAGTGTCTGATTACAGTTGCTAAGACGAGTCACTTTGTGTGTGTGTGTGTGTGTGTGTGTGTGTGTGTGTGTGTGTGTGTGTGTGTGTGTGTGTGTGTGTGTGTGTATGTATGTGTGTGTGTGTGTGTGTGTATTTGCTTGGCAGTGGATGAAACTGTCCTATATACATAATACATGAAATTGCAGACTCATAGTTTACACACACACACACACACACACACACACACACACACACACACACACACACACACACACACACACACAGGTAAGTGTTTTATCTAATCATCTCGTTAGCACCACACAAAGTGACTCGTCTTAGCAACTGTAATCAGACACTAATTGCCTTTTTTTATTTACAACAAAGGAGACAGCTCGAGGGCACAAAAAAGGAAACAATAATAAAAAAAGCCCGCTACTCGCTGCTCCTAAAAAAAATAATCAAAGAGGTGGAAAGAGGTCAATTTCGGGAGGAGAGGTGTCGTGATGCCCTCCTCTTGAAAGAGTTCAAGTCGTAGGCAGGAGGAAATACAGATGAAGGAAGATTGTTCCAGAGTTTACCAGCATGAGGGATGAATGAGTGAAGATGCTGGTTAAGTCTTGCATAAAGGGTTTGGACAGTATAGGGTATGCAGTATGCAGTTAGGAAGTTCAGTAATACAGTCAGCGTGAAAATAGCGATAGAAAGTAGAAAAAGAGGCAACATCGCGACGGAATTTAAGAGGTAGAAGACTATCAGTAGGAGGAGGAGAGCTGAAGAGACGAAGAGCCTTAGACTTCAGTCTTTCCAGAAGAGGTGTGTGAGTGGAGCCTCCCCACGTGAGATGCATACTCAATACGAGGGCGGACAAGGCCCCTGTATATGGATAGCAACTGCGCGGGGGAGAAGAATTGGCGGAGACGATACAGAACGCCCAACCTCGAGGAAGTTGATTTAGTGAGAGAGGAGATGTGAAGTTTCCAGTTGAGATTTTGAGTTAAGGATAGACCAAGGATGTTTAGTGTCGAAGAAAGTGACAGCTGAGTGTTGTCGAAGAATAGGGGATAGGTGTTTGGAAGATTGTGTCGAGTTGATAGGTTGAGAAATTGAGCTTTTGAGGCATTGAAGGACACAAGGCTCCTTCTACCCCAATCGGAAATGATAGCAATGTCTGAGGTTAAGCGTTCCGCAGCCTCGAGTCTAGAGTCATGTACTTCCTGTTGGGATGGCCTTCTATTGAAAAAAGTTGAATAATGCAGAGTGGAGTCGTCGGCGTATGAGTGGACAGGACAGTTTGTTATGGAAAGAAAATCATTAATGAACAACAGAAAGAGAGGGAGATAGAACAGAGCCCTGTGGGACACTACTGTTGATAGGTTTAGGGAAAGAACAGTGACCGTCTACCACAGCAGAGATAGAACGGTCGGAAAGGAAACTGGAGATAAATGAACAGAGAGAGGGATAGAATCCGAAAGAGGGCAGTTAAGAAAGCAAAGACTTATGCCAGACTCTATCGAGGGCTTTCGATATGTCTAGCGCAACAGAGAAAGTTTCACCGATACGGCTAAGAGAGGATGACCAAGCATCGGTTAGGAGAGCAAGAAGATCGCCAGTAGAACGCCCCTTTCGGAACCCATACTGGCGATCAGATAGAAGGTTAGAAGTGGAAAGGTGCTTTTGAGTCTTTCGGTTAAGGATTGATTCAAAAGCTTTAGATAGACAGGAAAGTAAAGCTATAGGGTGGTAGTTTGAGAGATTTACTCTGGAACGACGAGAGACGCCTTTTTTCACCTAATTTCCTCCTCCCCGTGTCACGGTTTATTGCCCTTGCCCTCCCACACACACACACACACACACACACACACACACACACACACACACACACACACAGAGAGAGAGAGAGAGAGAGAGAGAGAGAGAGAGAGAGAGAGAGAGAGAGAGAGAGAGAGAGAGAGAGAGAGAGAGAGAGAGAGAGAGAGAGAGAGAGAGAGAGAGAGAGAGAGAGAGAGAGGAAATAGAGAAATATATTTTGAATATAAAAAATATAAATAAATAACGTAAAAGCAAAGGAAGTGGTGGTGAGGGAATGTGAGAAATGCGGGAAACATGAGAAAGAGGAGAAGAGGGGAAAGGAAGAGAAAGGAGGGAAGAAGAAAGACGGGAAAAAACAGGAAATAAAGAGAATGATAGTAAAGAATTCAGGAGAAAGAGGGGCTGAGGAAGAGGTGGAAGACGCATGGAAGTGGAAGGAAAAGAGAGGAGGGGAGATGAAGGAGGAGAAAAAAATTAAAGTCAAGAAAGAAAGGGAAGAAGAAAGATTTAAAAGATAGAAGTAGAGGATGCTGAGGGAGTGAGAAAAATATAGTAAACGGAAAGAGAGAGGACAAAGAGAAATGAAGGTAACGGAGGAAAATAATGGAAGAGCAGAGAAAAGGAGACAGACTTTAAATATATGAAGAAAAGACGGAAGGGAGTGAGGAAAATATGGTAAAGTAAGGGAAGAGGGGAAAGAAAGAAGATGGGAGGAGAAGCAAAGAAAACCGCCAGTAAAGAGAGGACGGCAGGAAAAGCAGAATAATGAGGGAGTGGGAAGAAGCTTAAAAGAAAAAGAAGAGACGGAAAGAGACAGATGAAGGGAGGGAGAAGGAGTGACAAAGAGAGTGGAGGGAGGAAAGAGGAAAATGGAAAATAGGAATAAAGAAATAAGAGAGAGAGAGAGAGAGAGAGAGAGAGAGAGAGAGAGAGAGAGAGAGAGAGAGAGAGAGAGAGAGAGAGAGAGAGAGAGAGAGAGAGAGAGAGAGAGAGAGAGTAGGCTAAAGAGTAAAAAAGAGCGGGAAAAAGGAGACTGGGAAAAAGGGGAGGAGGAATATGAGGTAGAGGAAATGCAAATGAAGCGAGTCTCAGGGGAAGGAAAGACCAATCCTTATCGCACGACCAAAGCAATCACCCCCCTCCCCCTCCTCCCCTCCTTCCTCTCCCCTCTTATCTCCCCCTCTCTTCTTCCCTCTCTCCCTTTTCTCACTTCTTTCTTTCTCGCATTGCCCCTCTCACTTCCTTCTTCCCCTTCTCCACTTCCTTCTTTTCTTCCTTCCCCTCCCTCCTCTTTCTATCCTTCATTCTCCATCCCTTCCTCCTTTCCTTTTCTCCCTCATTTTACCTCATCCTATTTCCTCCTTTCACCGTCCCTTTTCGATCGTATCCCATAAGTTTTCTTCCACTTCCCTCTATCTTCGTTCCCCCTCCCTTATTCTCCCTCCTTTCTATCCCTCCCTTCCTTCCCGCCCTTCCTTTCATCATTTTCCCTTTTCTCCCTTCCTTTCCTCCATGTAATATTTTTGCTTCCTCTCACTGTCTCTCCCCTCTCCGTCCTCTTTCTTGCCTCCCTCTGCCTATCTCTCTCCTCTCTTCCTAACTCATTTTACCTCCATGTGTTTTTTTCTCTCGCTCCCTTTCAGTCCAAGTTGTTTTTCTTCCTTATTTCTATCAATTTAATCCTATCTTCTTTCTTTTGTCTTTCTGTTCTTGCTTATTTCCTTTCGTGTCTTCTCTCTTGCTGTTTTCTTTTATATATTTTTCTTACAAACGACATTTTTTTTTTCCTTTTTCGTTCCATCTTTCACTTTTCTTCATGGGTCTTCTTGCCGTCATTAATCATGTTTGCCTTTCCTTCGCCTCTCATTTCTTCTCTTTCGCCCTCCCTCCCTCTGCCATCTCTCCTTCCATCCTTCTTTCCTTCATTCAGTCATTCCGTCCTCCCTACCTTGATCCATGCCTCACTGTCTATCATGTTTTCCTTCCTTCGTCATTTATGTTCTTCCTTCCTTCCTTCCTTCCTTCTTTTCTTTGTTCCTTCCATCCTTCCTTGCCCTATACATCGCTTCATTTTTTTCTTTTTCTTCCTTCCTTTCTTCCTTCATTCCTTCCTTCTCATCACCTTTTCTTCTTTCTTTTCTTCTTTCTTCCCCTCCTGCATTCCGTGCTTCCCTCCCTTTTTCCTAACTAGCTCCCGTCTTTTCTTTCCTCTTTTCTTCCTTCCCTTTGTTTCATTCTTTCCCTTCTTTTATTTATTTATTCATCTTCCAATTAGTTACCTTTTCATCTTCCTCTCTTTCCATCTTTCTTTCGTTTTTACCTCATTTGTCCTTCAATCCTTCCTTCATTTCTTCCTTCCTTCCCTCCTTCATTCGTTTCTTTCATGTTTCCCTTTCCCATTCTTTCTATTTTTCTTACCTCCACTCTTTCAGCCATTCTCTTTTCCTCTCTTTCTTTTCTCTCTTCCCCCCAAATGACTCCCGTTATTGTCTCTTGACAATAACCTTTATTTTTACTCAGTTTGAGAAAGTGTCGAATTTTTTTTTTCTTTTCTTTTCAAAGTGTCTTTTTATAGTCTTGGTGTTGATTGTTTTTTGGCAGCAATGAGAGAGAGAGAGAGAGAGAGAGAGAGAGTGGCGCCTTGTTATCTTAGAGACACTGACTAAACAAAAAGAGCCATTAAAATACGTGGAATTTTCATCTGTTACCTTCTCCTTTCTTTACCTTTTCTCCCGTTTCTGATTTTCTTCCCCTTCCGTCTCTTCAGCTCTCTTCCCTTTCTCTCCTCCCTTATTATTAGTCATTATTATCATCTTCCTTTCTCTCGTCGCCTATCACTTCCCCTCTATCATTCTTCTTCCCCATTCTCCTCGTTCTCTTCCACAACTCTCCCTTATCCACTCACCTCCACTTAGCTCCACCAAGCCACACCATGCTGCTGTAAGTTTCTTCGTAATTCTTTTCCTTCCTTCCTCCTCCTCCTGCTCCTCCTCCTCCACCATCACAACACCAGAAGATATATGTGCCTCCGGGAGCTGCTTGTTTGGTGGTGGTGGTGGTGGTGGTGGTAATGGTGTTGGTTGTGTATTGGGTGATCGCATGAGTTGCCTCTGTAAGTGTGCGATTATAGTTATTACTACTTTTATTATTATTTTATTTTTATCATTATTATCATTTTCAAATTCAGGTTGAGCATCCTCCGTTCTCACCTGTCTCATCACGTTTCCCTCTCCTCATATCCTTCACCTCTGCATCATCGTCGCCGTGTTCCCTGCCTTCCGTTGTGTTTGTCTTCCTCTCCGCCGCCTCTTGAGTCCTGCTTGTGTTCGCTTTTATTTCGTTTTCTCCTCTGTCTCCTTATTATTTTTTTTTCCGCTATGAAGTAATTTAAGGTTGGCGAAAAGCTGACCTGGTGTGTGTGTGTGATGAGAGAGAGAGAGAGAGAGAGAGAGAGAGAGAGAGAGAGAGAGAGAGAGAGAGAGAGAGAGAGAGAGAGAGAGAGAGAGAGAGAGAGAGAGAGAGAGAGAGATAAGTGGGGGACTCTTATATCACGATATTATTGGAAGTAATAGACCTTTTAAATCTTGATTTACTCGTGCGCGCGCACACACACACACACACACACTGAACCACGAAAACGATACCAAAAGCTCTTTAAAATTCCTCTCTCTCTCTCTCTCTCTCTCTCTCTCTCTCTGGACTTCTCTTAATTTTCTTTCTTTTCCAAATACAAAAAAAAGTTCGAAATCAAACTTTTTTCTATTATTTTTCCCTAACAGCAAATTAACGACTGGCTTCATAATTGGCCTCATAATAAGGGACTGATTGCCTTCACTTCGTCGTTTGTTCAGCTATACGTTGTGTGTGGAAAAGAGATGTCAGCTTTTAAAAACACACACACTATGGCTTTAATTATCTCTGTGTGTGTTTGCCTGTGTGTGTGTGTGTGTGTGTGTGTGTGTGTGTGTGTGTGTGTGTGCGCGCGCGCATGGTCGTTTTGTGGGCTGGTCTTTCCCACAAAATTACTACGGCAATAATTCTCCAAAGCCATTGTGAAGTTAAGGAAGGGAAGGAAGGAAGGGAAGGGAAGGCGGGAATGGAATTAAGGTAAGGTTGAGAGGGGGGAAGGAAGGAAGGGCATGAAAGGTATGAGAGGAGAGCCAAGGTTTTCGTAATGTTAGGGAGGAGGAGGAGGAGGAGGAGGAGGAGGAGGAGGAGGAGGAGGAGGAGGAGGAAGAAGAAGAAGAAGAAGAAGAAGAAGAAGAAGAAGAAGAAGAAGATGAAGAGAAAGAGGAGTAGGAGGAGGAGGAGGGAGAAAGAGAAAACCAGACGATAGCGGAGTAAGATAATCGTAAAGGAGGAAAATATATAGAAATGAGAGAGGAAAACATTTGAAATCGGTGGTAGGAAGAGGCCGAGAGAGAGAGAGAGAGAGAGAGAGAGAGAGAGAGATCGAGAGAGAGAGAGCGAGAGAGAGAGAGTGAGAGAGAGAGAGAGAGAGAGAGAGAGAGAGAGAGAGAGAGAGAGAGAGAGAGAGAGTATCCATATTTATTCTGAGTAATCAGCTGTAAAATCCTTCCTCCCAGTCGTCATTATCCTCGAGAGTAAAAGCCAGGCCTTTATTTTTTCCTTCACTAATTATATCGCAGTGTGGGCCTGGGCGGAGGGCCGAGGTTTGAAGGATGGCCGGGAGTGTGGGGAGCGGGGAAGGCTGAGCGGCTGGTGGGGTTTGTAATGCTAATTGATTAAGTGCAAGGCAAACTGTATAGATGAATTGAAGTATATGTGAAAATAGGCGCACCTAACATTACCAAATATGGGGTACAAACTTGGCGGAGGGACTGTTTTTTGGGCGCCATTAAAGGTAATGGCTAAAGAGTAGCTTAGCCGGATATTTTGTTTTTATTTATCAATGATCCACGAGACATCCTGGAGTTAAAGCAAAGTATGTGCTTATCTTTGTATTCATTCATACACACACTGGTAACATTTCTGTGGAGTCTGATTCACTTATTAGAGTGAAATTCGTGTCACTAGTAAAAATGAAACTAGTAATTTAAGTTTTGCCACCATGAAATATACACAAATAGATAAATATTAAGGCTCACGAAGTCACAATAAGTGACATCACCTGCTTTGCGCAGTAAAAGTATGCTATTTTAGGTATCTGGATCCCGCAATATGGCAGGCCGCTGCTGCCTCGGCCACAGACTATTGCCAGATTGTCATACTCAGCCGATTATATTTCCCGACTTCCTACCCCAAAACTGTCTTTTGGGCTCCAAAAACGAAACTAATTTATAGTTATCGTTAAAAGAGTAAGATCCTGATGTTTCTTGGCAATAGTTAGGCGTCAAAAACCGTTAAATACTATGCTCTGAGTACGACAATCTGGCAACGGTAGCTATACGTATTTTCATATTATTGTTCTGTTATTTACTGAATGTTGTGTTCAAGAAAAAGAATACTCATAATTTAGTTAGTTTTTGGTTATAAGAATTCTTTACGAAATACAAGTACAACATTACCTTCTTTAACTTAGGAAACGTCCTGAATCCTGGATCGGCTATGGTATTGTTAGGTACGCCTATTGATCTGTATAAGGAGTTAAGTGAGTATATTGGGAGGATGGCTGGACGGCTAATAGGATTTTTAATGTTTGGTTTATGTGGAAGGTAAACTGTATAGATGATTTGAAGTATATGTAAAAAATAATCAGTAAAAGGAGTAAGTGTTTATGTTGGGCGGATGACTGAACGGCTAGTAGGGTTTTTAATGATTGGTTAATGTGGAAGGTAAACAGTATAGATGATATGAAGTACCTGTGTGTGAAAATTTAATAATATAAAGGGTTACGTGTGTGTATGGGGAGGAAGGTTGTACGGAACGGATTTATAATGTTCGGTGATGTAATGGAAGGTTAACAGAATAGATGATGTGAAGTTTATGCGAAAGGTTGAAATGATAAGTATATGAAGAGTTAAAAGTATAAGAGAGTGAACATTGCTTATTGAAAGTTGTATTTAAGTGGAAATGGGGTTTATTATTCAGTGATTTAGTGTCAGACAAACAAAATTTACGGTTTGAAATATATATCTTATTGAGCGATGTAAAGAGTTGTACTGGCTCAGGAGTGTGGATATTATGATGTACCGTGATTAATGTAGAATAGCGAATGGTGTTTGCTGTTCAGTGAATTAACAGAACACAAATTGTATAGATGATTTGAAGCATACGTGAGGCGGTGGCTGAGTCGACAGAGTGACGGCGCCGTGTTCAGGAGGACGCGAGTTCAATCCCTGCCCGGTACCACCAAGCTGGGATTTTTCAGCCGCCGCCGAGTGGCTTAAAACTACCCTCATGCTGTCCAGAAGACCACCTATCAACCCGGACTCTAGATTCTAGGATTAAATATGAGCTCCGGGAGGAGAGAGAGAGAGAGAGAGAGAGAGAGAGAGAGAGAGAGAGAGAGAGAGAGAGAGAGAGAGAGAGAGAGAGAGAGAGAGAGAGAGAGAGAGAGAGAGAGAGAGAGAGAGAGAGAGAGCGGAAGGAAAGGGTTTGGTATGGTCGGCCTTCTCATCCATGTCTTATCAAAGTTATATTTACGAAGCCGAAAAGCTGGAATTGTAACCTTTCCTTCCTGTCCATTTTGTGTGCCAACCACATTCCTACCGACCTAACTACTTACCTACGTGCCTACTTACCTCTATATCTACCTACCTAACTCTGTATCTAATTACTTCGCTGCCTTCTTACCTACTTACACCCTCCTACCTGTCCACACTTTCTTTCATCCTTGTTACTTTCTACTTCCTTCTCTCTCTTCTTCTCCTCCCTCCTCCTTTTCTTCACCTCCTACCTACTTTTTTTTCTTGTCTATCTACACCTCTACTTACTAACAAGCTATCCACCGATCAGTGTACTGATCTATCTACAAAACTACCTACTTAGATTTCTACCTGCCTTTTTAACTACCTTTCTTATTTTTTTGGCGAACCTTCCTTCCTCTCTTCCTCCCTCCCTCCCTCCCTCCCTCCCTACCTACCTAGCTTCTCCCAATGTCTCTTCCCTCCTACTTACCCACCTATCTCCCCTCCTCGTGTGTATCTCGCCTTATACTATATGCATACATTCCCCTCAGCATCTGTCCATGTATTATGTCTTATCTGTACTCGCAAGATATCCCAGTGTACTATTACGTGTGTATAGATTATTTGGCTCTCATCATACATTTACATACGTACATTTTATAACCCACCTTTCTATCAGCCGTTTCATTCTATTTCTCCTCCTCCTCCTCTTCTCCCTTCCGGCCATCTATTATCAATATCCCTTTAAGCAGGGCGGAGATGTTAGCAGCAGGTACAGAGTGACCGCCGGGAGAAGGGAAGGGGGGGAGGGGAGGGAGAGGAAATGAAAGGGAGGGGAGGAGGTGGAGCGGCAGGAACGAGGAGGGACGGGCCGGGGATTGGAATGGAAAACTGAAGGAATGGAAAGCGATGGAGAATTGTGTGAAATAGGCGAGGAGATGGTGGAACGAAAGAAGGATGAAAGGGAAAGGGAAGGGAAGGGGAAGAGTAGCAGAAGCAGCAAGAAAGAAAGGGAGACTCCTAAACCTTCCTTTTCTTTAACCTACCCTTGCCAAGGCACACACACCCTTCACTCCCGCCCCTTCACCTTCCTCCTCTCACATCCCTCCCCCCTTCCCCTTCCCCTAATCCCAAACACGTCCCTTATGGCACCCTTCACTTGGCACTTTATCGAACAGTCAAAGCTCCGTTTAGGCTCTCGGCGCCCATTTCAATTTATTAATGCCGCCATGCAAAAAATGAGGGTGCGGTAAAGTGAAAGGCGGCACTAGGAGCAATATATTGGTTGTAAAATTATTCCTTTGGCCGAGACGGGATCCCGGGGTGAGGGAAGGCGGGTGTTGGTGACGGAAGCAGCGCGGGCGAGGGGTGGGATGATAAAGAACGGGAGGAGGAAGCGGCTGGGGAAATGGAACAGGAGGAAAAGTGAAGAAGGAAGGCAAAAGACAAAGAAGCAATAGATGGAAGATGAAGTGAATAGCGAAGGGGAGAAGAGGGTAGTGAGGGATATGGCAAGATGTATAGAAAACGGTGTTGGAGGAGGAGCAGGACGATGGTAGATGGCAAAAATTGGTGGTGACGGAAAAATAAAGAATATCGCAGACGAGCGAGTCGCGCGGGCCATTATCATGCAAATCCATCATTTCCTGTGCGTGCGTCCAGCGGCCGCACGTATTGCTACCAAACGTGAGCTGAAATGGCCTTGTAAACTATGGCATTAAAAGCTCGTGAGTCAGAGAGCTCGTGGCGAATAGTGCCACAGCATATATAAATAATCCAGAAATGTCGCGGCGTCAGCGGAAGGTTATAAACAAATTGTCGTGCCGTGTCCAGGGCGGAACATCCTCGCGTGCGTTCATTGCGCCGTTGTATTCTTTATATTTGCGTGTTGATGGCTGTGTGGCAACGGCGAAGCTGTGTTGTACATTTTATTAATAAGTGAGGGAAAAGTTGCACCATCGCTGCAGTAACAGTCTACGGAAACTGAAATTTCAATCCCGCGTGTGATCCGCCCCCTCGCCACGAAGGAACGGTAGTGTGTTGTAACGACGTGTTCCTCTGCGCCTTGGCAGTGTTTGCCATGCCTCCCGTGGTGGGCTGGATTGATCTCCGCACTCAGGGCACAGTCTGTCCGTCACACAGACTCTCGTGTTTCTGTACGACTCGCCTCAGCTCATCTTCATTACAGGATAGTTATGGATGGCACCGTTGTACACTTAGCAGCGACTGTAGACCTTCCATGGGTGTAGAAAAATCAGTGAGAAGAATGGCGTTATGATTTATAACTCCGATGTATTTATATCATTATTTACATATATATTTGACAAAAGCATTGAAACAGTATTGGTGTCAGACATTTCATCTCATAAAGAGAAGTCTTCTGAACAAGGCGGCATAACCAGATTATAGATGAATTCCGATATACACAAAAAAATGAATTTTAAACTTTAATAATGAACAAGACAATGCATCAGCCTCCATCAGAGCGACGCGCGCCTGGGCGTGGGCACACTGGCCGCTGCCTGCTGGTGTTGGCGTGGCGCTGCGCCGTACGTTCATGCTTTCATGCTTCCGACAACTATCATTTACTTATTAAGCGCAGCTCCCTTATCATTCGTTCCTCGCATCGTTAATCTGATTTACGAGTAAACTCATTCTGTTGCTACTCACGAACTGACGGAATAGTGACATTTACAGCAAGGGAGCGACGAGGAAAGACTGGCTGTGAGGAGAGAAGGAGCTCATTAGGCACGGAGAATGGGCAGCGTGCTCGTCACTCGTCTTGCCATGATTCACCTTGCACAGTAATGCCTGATGAGCCATTAGTGGGTGCAGCAAAGGGAAGGACCAGCCATTAACATGTACTTTAATTACGACACATGATGGACGCGGTATTGTTTTTATTATTGAGCGAGCGACTCAAAAGCGAGACGAGGTAAAAGTGAACATGAGATGCGGCACGTGCTGACCCACAGTGTTAGTAGTGGCCTTTATTATTATTATTATTAATAGCACTACTTGAAAGAGTAACGTTCTTAGTACTAGAAAAAAATGGTAGTAGCAGTATTAGTAGCAATGGTAGTAGTAGTAGTGGTAATAATAATACCAGTAGCAGTAGTAGTAGCAATAATAGTAGCAGCAGAAGTAGTAGTAGTAGTAGTAGTAGTAGTAGTAGTAGTAGCAGAAGTAGTAGTAGTAGTAGTAGTAGTAGTAGTAGTAGTAGTAGTAGTAGTAGTAGTAGTAGTAGTAGTAGCAGTAGTAGTAGTAGTAGTAGTAGTAGTAGTAGTAGTAGTAGTAGTAGTAGTAGTAGTAGTAGTAGTAGAAGTAGTAGTAGTAGTAGTAGTAGTAGTGGTAGTAGTAGTAGTAGTAGTAGAAGTAGTAGTAGTAGTAGTAGTAGTAGTAGTAGTAGTAGTAGTAATAGCAGTAGTAGTAGTAGTAGTAGTAGTACATAAGAACATAAGAACATAAGAACGCAGGAGTCTGCAAGAGGCCGGTAGGCCTGTACGAGGCAGCCTTTGACCCTAAGCTCTGTGTATCTAACCCCACCTAATATCGCTGTCCATGAATTTATCTAGTCTATTTTTGAATGTGACAATTGTATTGGCACTCACCACATGACTGCTAAGCCTATTCCACTCATCCACCACCCTATTAGTAAACCAATATTTGCCTATGTCCCTGTTGAATCTGAATTTATCCAGTTTAAACCCGTTACTTCGAGTCCTACCCGGTTCTTTACCAACAAAACCTTATGAATGTCTCCTTATTAAAGCCCTTCATCCATTTATAAACCTCGATCATGTCTCCACGCACCCTTCTGCCTTTCTAGAGAATGCAAGTTTAACTGTTTGAGTCTTTCCTCGTATGGCAAGTTTCTCAACCCTGAATCATCTTAGTCATCCTCCTCTGCACCGATTCTAACATTTTGATATCCATTCTATAGTAGGGTGACCAGAACTGAACCGCATAGTCAAGATGAGGTCTAACTAATGCTAAATATAGTTTGAGGAAGACTTCGGGGCTTCTGTTGCTTACGCCCTTGAAATAAATCCCAGCACCCTATTAGCTCGATTTCTAGCTTGAATGCATTGTGCCCTTGGACGGAGATCAGAGTCACTAAGACCCCTAAATCCCTCTCGCACCCAGACCTACTTATGAGAGTGTCATTTAAGCAATAGTTATGTGAGGTTGTTCCTACCTACACTCAGAATACTGCACTTCTCACATTGAACTCCATCTGCCATTTATCCGCCCAGTCATATAATCTGTTGAGTTCACCCTGGAGAATACTATGTCCTGATCCGACTCAATTACTCTACCGATCTTGGTATCATCTGCAAATTTGCTAACATCACTACTAATTCCTGTGTCTAATATAAATAATAAACAAAAGTGGACCTAATACTGAACCTTGTGGGACCCCACTGTAACACATCCCCAGTCAGATCTTTTACCATTGATTTGCACTCTTTGCTTCCTATTGCTAAGCCACGCCTTGACCCAGTTCAAAACTTTACCCTCTACCCGTGAGCCTGTAATTTAAGCAGCAGTCGTTGGTGAGGAACTTTGTCAAACGCTTAAGTAGTAGTAGTAGTAGTAGTACTAGTAATAGTAGTACTAGTGGTAGTAATAGTAACAGTAGTTGGCGACGGTGGTTGATAGTCGTATCAACCACAAGCTCTGTTAGCTTAAAAATAAAATGTTTAGTAAAGTTTGTAATATTAAATAAAGATGGTTGTCGGCCACAGTCATTGGCGGGGTGGGGCCAATGAATTGCTTTGTGAAAGGATATGAGAAAATATACCGCTCACAACGCAACTCTAATAGATGGAGGCCTACTTAAAGTAGTAGTAGTAGTAGTAGTAGTAGTAGTAGTAGTAGTAGTAATAGTAGTACTAGTGGTAGTAATAGTAGCAGTAGTAGTAGTAGTAGTAGTAGTAGTAGTAGTAATAGTAGTAATAGCAGTAGTAGTAGTAGCTGACGCCCAGGAGTGTTTTCATTGCTCGTCTTGGTATCTGTTGAATAATATAAACGTGACTGAATGTGCCCGTAGAGTTTTCCAAGCCATTACCCCTAACGGACTCTGTCTTGTAGTCGTTGGAAAGTTGTGGATCTGGTGAACATCTTGCCGAGAAACCTTCTGCTGATCAGTCTGCTCGTGATACATCAACAGCTTTCTCACTCTGCCCCCCTCGCAAAACATATTGAAGTGATCCTTTAGGATGGTTATTAGCTATAATTAAAATATTTATTGATCTTTTTCGCCATCACTTGACGGAATATAATGAATGACCGGAATATGATGAATCATTTGCCAATTTGAACAAGGGAGAAGGAAGGAAAGGACTCACACCAATCCACACAATTATATATCTCTTCTGACCTAACATTTACCAGTGAGTCAGTGAGTCAGTTGTACAGATGAAGACTGACTTATTTCAACGGCCACTTGCAACATATCAACGCTTTCACATTAAGAGAGAGAGAGAGAGAGAGAGAGAGAGAGAGAGAGAGAGAGAGAGAGAGAGAGAGAGAGAGAGAGAGAGAGAGAGAGAGAGAGAGAGAGAGAGAGAGAGAGAGAGAGAGAGAGAGAGAGAGAGAGAGAGAGAGAGAGAGAGAGATTCAAGGAACTGAGTTCATTTAGGGCGAAAAATCATATTACTGAAACACACACACACACACAAAACACACACACACACACACACACACACACACACACACACACACACACACACACACACACACTCACGCACACACACACTACCGCTCCGGTAGCTCAGTCGGTTAGAGCGCCACGCTGCAAGGCTTTACGGCCAAACAGGCGGCGGTTCGAGCCCCACTCAGGCCGGATTCTTTCCGTTGACTAGGAGTGGTTAGTGTCCCCCCTTGAGCAAGGGGGATGGGTATGTTGTGCGAAGTCCTAGAAGTACCCAGAGATTGACAGTAATGAGCACTTGCTCACGTCGTGAGGGTACCTGCTGGCAAAAGCGAGTCCAACTCGTGATCAGGCCGTGGTGAATCACACACACACACACACACACACACACACACACACACACACACACACACACACACACACACACTCACGGCACTTTTATGCTTCTTAGTTGATACTAACGAGAACAGTTGGGTGTAAACTGGATGGTGACAAAAAAGAGGAAAGAAAAGGAAAACTGAAAATGTTTGTTGCTGTTTCATGAAGAATAATTAGAAAAAAATGTATGAGCAAACGAGACTAGATTGTCTACTCTTATGACCTGATGCAAAAAGAGAAAAGCAACGAGTAGGTGAGTAAGAAAGTTAGAGAGGTAAAAAACGTAGCAGGTTTGCGTAATATAACATAGAAATACAAGTGTGTAAGGTATCTGCTTCTCGCCGACACGTGTTTCAATACACATTCTTTCTCCTGAAGGTTGAAATAAAAGGGACGTAAAAAAAAAATCCAATCAGTAGCAATGTATATTCCTTGGCTATTAAGCAAACAACAGAGTATTGGTCTGGAAATAAAGGAGTTGGAGTAATGACCATATTTATCTTCTGCTTAAAAAATGTGAAAATAGGTATTGGAGCACAAGAAATAGAGAGTGGAATGAAATTAAAATGGATATATTCTTCCGGTAAAAAATCGCTGGGAAAATCAAAATAGTGGAATGAGAACACCTTGCATATTTATTCCTTTTAAATATACAATACAAAAAATAACATAAGGAGGTAGGAGAGGTGTTATGACGCCATAAGTAAATTACTCCAACAAATTCAATATAGAAAGTTAAATTAAAAGGATGAAGCATGTGAACACTACGTATTACCAAAATAATACACCAGATAAAAAACGAGGATAGAATAAGGCGAAGTGGTACAGCTGTATATATAAGGGACCAGTATTTTCTGTTTCAGAGTAAAAAAAACATTCAGCCGAAGAAGAAAATGTAGTGAAATCAGCATACGAATAGTTCCGCTGAAAAAAAAAAGTACAACAGACAAAATATATCGAGGTAGAAAAGTGTAGTTTTGATTATGTAATTAGATTCATCCTATAAAAAAGAAGTAATAAAAGGCATAAAATTGAAATAGAAAAGATGTTCAAAGGATACAATAGAAAAAAAAGTGAAAAGGACAACAATGGAAAAATGCAGAGGCCAATTAAGAAAAAGGAAGCAACTCTAACAAAAAACGCTGGAAAATAAATTAAAGACAATTAAAAAAAAATAGTGGTGGCTCAAATTACCATAAAAGACCTTAATCCGTTTTTTCCCTAATTGAGTGTTTGGAGAACTGCTGCATTATATTTCATTACGCCAATAAGGCCTCACCCCTGGCACCATGGGGTAGGGGGGAGTCGAGCCTCTGAAGTGTGGATTTTTTACTCAATTTGGAGTGCAATTTTGGCTTTTCGGATTTTTTTATGATACTTGTTTATATTATCATTATTCCTCCTTTCATTCTTTTGTTCACTACCTTTCCTTCTCCTCTTCTTCCTCCCTCCTCCTCCTCTCTGTTTGTTGTAGGAGGACAAAAAAGGAGAGAAAGAAGGGGAGGGAGGTGGAGGGCGTAGGCTGAAAAGACTTTTAATATTCTTTTTCAATAACATTTTCCCTCCAGTAACCCCCAAAGGAAGGGAAAGGCAATATTTGAGGGATGGAAAAACATTCGCGACTTTCTGAAACTCTTACGATTACTTTGTGAATCTGTTAATGTACTGCCATTGTCTTTTTCCCCTAGGGTGGTAGATTGATAGTTTGGAAATAAACAGTATTGATGATTTCGGTGTTAATAATAAATGAGGTTAGTGGACAAGGGATGGTTACTTTTGTTTGAATAGTGAAAAGTGTTTGTTTTTTGTAGTTACCGATGGGTGACGTGTAGATAATAGTGTTTGAAATGGTAACGAGAATATGTAGATGTTAATAATGATAGTGTTAGAATGTAAGAATGGTAGTAGTGGTAGTAGTAGTTGTTATAGTAGTAGTAGTAGTAGTAGTAGTAGTAGTAGTAGTAGTAGTAGTAGTAGTAGTAGTAGTAGTAGTTCATAGTAGTAGTAGCAGTAGTAGTAGTAGTAGTAGTAGTGGTAGTAGTAGTAGTGGTAGTAGTAGTCCATAGTAGTAGTAGTAGTAATGGTAGTAGTAGCACATAGTAGTAGTAGTAATAGTAGTAATAGTAGTAGTTGTAGTAGTAGTAGTAGTAGTAGTAGTAGTAGTATAGTGCAGTAGTAGTAGTAGTATAGTGCAGTAGTAGTAGTAGTAGTAGTAATATTAAATAAAGATGGTTGTTTACAGTCATTATGGGTAAATAATGAATTGCTTTGTGAAAGGATAATTTATGAGAAAAGACACCTCTCACAACGCAACTCTAATGGAAGGAGATGTAGTAAAAAAAAAAAGTAGTAGTAGTAGTAGTAGTAGTAGTACTAGTAGTACGAGTAGTAGTAGTAGTAGCGGTAGTTAGAATCCTGCAGTAAAAGTAAAAACGGGATGAAGTAATGCAAGGTAATATCGCGAATAATAACAGTAGCGTAACGATAATAATGGAAGTATTGAACGAGGTAATATTTCAAAGTCTATCTCGCCCTTACATCAGCTAATTACAATGGTGTGCCCTCCTAACTTCTTTTATCAGGCACAGGGTGAAGAAAACGAGCAACATAATCTATAATAACAACACTAATGATAATAACAACTAATAATAATTTGATAATGGCAAATGTGAACTTATGAAAACGTAGCTACATATCATTCACTTACTGTTGAAAAGCTCCTGTGTGTGAGTTTCAGTGCCACTTGTACTAACAACAGAGATATCTAAATGTATAGAGAAGCTAATGGATACACGATGCAACAATGCAATATAATACAACAATGAATAGACGCATGATGGATAAAGAGGGGAAGCGAAGGGAAGGGCAATGAGAGAGCCAATAAAGCAGGGAGTAAAGAGGGTGAAAAGGAGATGACGGAAGGATGAGAAACAGAGAGAGAGAGAGAGAGAGAGAGAGAGAGAGAGAGAGAGAGAGAGAGAGAGAGAGAGAGAGAGAGAGAGAGAGAGAGAGAGAGAGAGAGAGAGAGAGAGAGAGAGAGAGAGAGAGAGAGAGAGAGAGAGAGAGAGAGAGAGAGAGAGAGAGAGCAATGTATAAATAGGCTAGGTTGATAAGCGAATAGATAAACACATGCATATGTGATAAAATATTGCCTTAGAGACAGCGGCGTGCACTTAACTAAAAATATAAATATATACACTAATAAACGGAGAGACAGCAACAAACTCTAATACGTAGATAGATAGATAGATTGACAGATAAATAAATAAATATAGATAGACTGATATGGGAAGATACGTTATGGGAAATCAGCTTGAATACGCAAATTAAATATGTTTATGACCACGGGACCGTAACAGTGACTATTGAGTGATGTGAATATTTATATGCAGACATTGTGATGGTGAGGGAAAATAAATGATGATAGTGATAATAGCAATAATAATAATAATAATAATAATAATAATAATAATAATAATAATAATAATAATAATAATAATAATAATAATAACAATAACAATAACAATAATAGTAATAATAATAATAATAATAATAATAATAATAATAATAATAATAATAATAATAATAATAATAATAATAATAAACAAGGATAAAGGAGAAACAACAAAGAGCAGACAACAAAAGAAATGTATGTAAATAAGTTGACTCTCTCTCTCTCTCTCTCTCTCTCTCTCTCTCTCTCTCCTCCTCCTCTTCTTCTTCCTCCTAGCTTCTATACTGTCACGTAACTCATGCTCCTTCCAAAAATATTCTTCTCACCTCTTCCTCCTCCTCCTCCTCCTCTTCTTTCTTCCTCCTAGCTTCTGTACTTTTTTTTTTACAACAATGGAGGCAGCTCAAGGGCACACACAAAAAAGAAAACAATAATAAAAAAAAAGCCCGCTACTCGCTGCTCCCAAAAAAGAAACAAAAGAGGTGGCCGAAAGCAAGATTAAATACGGGAGGAGAGGTGTCCTGATACCCTCCTCTTGAAAGAGTTTAAGTCGTAGGCAGGAGGAAATACAGATGAAGGAAGATTATTCCAGAGTTTACCAGCGTGAGGGATGAAAGAGTGAAGATGCTGGTTAACTCTTGCATAAGGGGTTTGGACAGTATAGGGATGAGCATGAGTAGAAAGTCGAGTGCGAAGGGGCCATGGGAGGGGGAGGCATGCAGTTAGCAAGGTCAGAAGAGCAGTCATGTGGAAATATCGATAGAAGATAGAAAGAGAGGCACCATTGCGGCGGAATTTAAGAGGTAGAAGACTATCAGTATGAGGAGGAGAGCTGATGAGACGAAGAGCATACTTCCAGACTCTGTCCAGAAGAGCTGTGTGAGTGGAGCCCCCCCACACATGAGATGCATACTCCATACGAGGGCGGACAAGGCCCCTGTATATGGATAGCAACTGTGCAGGGGAGAAGAACTGGCGGAGACGGTACAGAACGCCCAGCCTCGAGGAAGCTGATTTAGTAAGAGATGAGATATGAAGTTTCCATTTGAGATTTTGAGTTAAGGATAGACCGAGGATTTTAGTGTTGAGGAGGGTGATAGCTGGGTGTTGTCAAAGAATAGGGGATATTTGTTTGGAAGATTGTGTCGAGTGGATAGGTGGAGAAACTGTGTTTTAGAGGCGTTGAAGGACACCAGGTTCTTCTTGCCCCAATCGGAAATAATACTAAGGTCTGAGGCTGTTGCCCTGCAGCCTCCAGCCTTGAGTCGTTAAGTTCCTGTAGGGTGGGTCTCTATTAAAAGAAGTTGAGTAATGCAGAGTGGAATCATCGGCGTAGGAATGGATAGGACAGTTCGTTTTGGAAAGAAGATCATCAATGAACAACAGAAAAGAGTGGAGATAGGACAGAACCCTGTGGGACACCACTGTTAATAGATGTAGGAAGAACAGTGACCGTCTACCACGGCAGAAATAGAACGGTCAGAAAGGAAACTGAGATAAAGGTACAGAGAGAAGGATAGAAACCGTATGAGGGTAGTTTGAAAGAAGATTTGTGCCAGACCCTATCAAAAGCTTTTGATATGTCCAGCGCAATAGCAAAGGTTTCACCGAAACGGCTAAGAGAGGATGACCAAGAGACAGTTAAGAGTTAGGAGATCACCAGTAGAACGCCCTTTGCGGAACCCATACTGGCGATCAGATAGAAGGTCAGAAGTGGAAAGGTGCTTTTGAATCTTCCGGTTAAGGATTGATTCAAAAGCTTTAGATAGACAAGAAAGTAAAGCAACAGGACGGTAGTTTGAGGGATTGGAGCGGTCACCCTTCTTAGGCATAAGCTGTATGAAGGCATACTTCCAGCAAGAAGGGAAGGTAGATGCTGACAGGCAGAGGCGAAAGAGTTTGACCAGGCAGGTGACAGCACGGAGGCACAGTTTTTAAGGACAATAGGAGGCACTCCATCAGGTCCATAAGCCTTCTGAGGATTGAGGCCAGAGAGGGCATAGAAAACATCATTTTGAAGAATCTTATAACAGGCATAAAGGAGTCAGAGGGGAATATGCCCAGAATCGTCCAGAGTGGAGTTTTTAGAAAAGTTTGAGAGAAGAGTTCAGCCTTTGAGATAGATGAGACGGCAGTGTTGCTGTCAGGACTGAGGAGTGGAGGGAAAGATGAAGAAGTGAAGTTGAGGAGATGTTTTGGCTAGATGCCAGATGCTAGATGTCAGGTAACCCATGTTCCTTCCAAAACTATTCTTCTCACCTCTTTCTCCTCCTCCTCCTCCTCTTCTTCCTCCTCCTAGCTGTTGTACTGTCAGGTAACCTGTGTTCCTTCCAAAAGTATTCTACTCACCTCTTTCTCCTCCTCCTCAACCTCCTCCTCCTCCTCCTCTTCTTCTTCCTCCTAGCTTCTGTACTGCCAGGTAACTCATGTTCCTTCCAAAATATTCTATTCACCTCTTTTTCCTCCTCCTCCTCCTCCTCCTCCTCCTCCTCTTCTTCCTCCTCATAGCTTCTGAACTGTCAGGTAAATCATGTTCCTTCAAAAATTAATATACTCACCTCAATCTCCTAATACTCATCCTCCTCCTCCTCTTCTTCCTCCTCATAGCTTCTGTACTGTCAGGTAACTCATGTTCCTTCCAAAAATATTCTTCTCATCTCTTTCTCCTCCTCCTCTCCTCTCTTCTCCATTTTCTCCTCTCGGTTCCCAAAATCCCACTTCATATAATTACATCCATTCGTTCCATTTTCTTCCTCCTCCTAATCCTCCTCCTCCTCCTCCGTCTCCTCCTCCTCCTCCTCCTCCTCCTCGTCCTCCTCCTCCTCCCCCTCCTCCTCCTGATTCTTTCTTGTTTTTTTTCCTCCTCCTCCTCTTCTTCTTCCTCTCCTTCCTCTTCTTGGTAACATTAGTTGTCCTCACCTTTTCTACTATAAAGTATAAACGTGTGTGTGTGTGTGTGTGTGTGTGTGTGTGTGTGTGTGTGTGTGTGTGTGTGTGTGTGTGTGTGTGTGTGTGTGTGTTTTGAATGAATGTTACCAGAGAGGAAAGAGCATGTGGTTTAAAAAAAGGAGTAGGAGGAGGAGGAAGAAGAGAATGGGGAAGAGGAAGAAGAAGGAGGAAGTAATGACAAAATGAAGAAAACGTAAAATATATTTGATTTTCCATTTCTTTATTAGTCTCTCCCCTTCATCTACTTCCCTCACTCTTCCTTCCTTCCACCTCCTCCTCCTCTTCCTCTTCCTCATCTTCCTCCGCCTCATCTTTCTCTTCCTCCTTTTCCTCCTCCTCCCGCTCCTTTTCCTCTCCTCACTTTTTTTCCGGCCCTCAACACAAATTCCCACTCTCCGTCGTGTTTAGTTTTGTTTCCCCTTCAAACACTCGTCAACGCGTGTGGAGAATGAAATATAAAGAAACGGGAAGAAGAAAAGGAGAGGATGAGGTGAATTTTTAGTTGAGTGTAAAAAACGACAGGAAAAATATAAGAGGATGAGGCGCAGATTCTGGTGATAGTTTTATGAGGACGGGAAGAAAAAAAGGAAAGGGTGAGGCGAAGTATTAGTTGGAAGATAGTGTTAAGAAGACGGGAAGATAAGGAGAGGATATGAGGCCAATGTGTGAAGGAAACCATGCCACCAAACGTTTAGAAGAGGCAAGAGATATTCATAGTGTGGGAAGTGAAATGATGTGATGATCCTGAAGAAAGAACTGGGAAGACATGAAACGAGAAGAAACTGGAGAAATAAATGGAAAAAATATAAGAAGAGAAGAAATGGGAGAAAAAATGGATGCTCAGAAGAAATAAAATATCAAACGAAAAATATGAGACATGAGTAGATGATAGAAATGGGATGATCTGAGAGATGAGAGAATATGAAAGACGAGAAGAAAGGAAAGCAAGAAAAAAAGTGAACGAAAGAAATGAGGAAAATTAAAGACTAGAATGAATGACAGGCTACGACAAACAGGAGAGAAGAAATTGAGAGGAAATTAAGATTAAAGATAGAAAAGAGATATGTGGCGAAGAATTGAATGAAAGTAATGCAAAGATATTATTAAAGAAAGAGGAAATGAGAGAAGAAATGAAAGAAAGTAGAACTGAAAGACAAAACTCCTGCTCTTAATCCATTCATCCTTCACCAACTCCTCCTTCCTCTCTCTTCCTCTTCCTCTCTTTCCTCCATTCTTCCATTTCATCAAGTCATTTTAGGCGGCTGGCGGGATTACTGATGCCTCATCATCGCCGCCACCCTCTCTCCCTCATATTGTAAACTATTAACTGATTCTAAATGAGTTATAACTACTGTTTACATTTAATTATATGATGCAATCATGTAATTCTATGAAGGATCTGTCTTTGAGGGTAGAGGAGCTCCCAGGATTGGGAGTGACGTCAGCACCCCTGTTTCACCTCTCTCCACGTAATACAGCCAGGGAGTCCATGATGTGCCCGGCGTTGTCATTTCACCCTCGCTACCATCCCGTCGTAAGCAAGGGCCGTTAGAAAAGTGCTTGAGCCCCATCGGGGCTATAGGAAAGACTCACTAGCTCCTTGAGTTGACCAAGGAGGCGTGTGTTGACACGGCAACTCGGGCAAGGGTTAAAATCACGATACAACCTCATTCAAACAACATTTTAAATAATTTATTTAAAAAACTTTTGCAGATCTATATTAGATCAAATACGTTTTATTATAATTCCTGGATCATTTATTACTATATTAATGAGAGAAATGCAGAACTGATGCATCAACATAAAGAAGGGGCTAACGAAGATGCCTATTCGCCCCTCGCCAGATTCCAACAATTTCACCCTCAACACCTTCCTTGTTTACGGTGTAACAAGCTCGGAAGATTACAGAGAAATTGACCGAAGAGCTTCTATAGTCGAGGAGGTTGCCTTATGGTACGGCCGTAAGCCTTGAATGTTGTGCTCGGTGCTGAGTCACTGCCCTCGCTGACCGTCTTCCAAGCCCCACCATTTTCCTCTCCTGCTTTTCCATCATAGCCCTGTCTCCATTATTCTATCATTGGATTTATTGAGATTCTTCATGTCCGAATCTTTTTTAGGATACTAATATATATTGTTATTAAGCATAGACTATGAGTACATCCATAATAACTACGTATACATATGCTATTATTTTTATCGAAAAATATTCACTTCTATTCAGGGAGAGAGAGTTAGAGAGAGGGAGAGAGAGAGAGAGAGAGAGAGAGAGAGAGAGAGAGAGAGAGAGAGAGAGAGAGAGAGAGAGAGAGAGAGAGAGTTTTTACAGGAAAATTTATTTAGGAATTTCATCAGACGGCATTAGGATAAAAAAAATGGGTACTGGTACTTCGAGAAATCAAGATAGCCTACGTCCAGTGATTTGATTACGGCCATAAACTGGAAAGAGGTCTTATAAAAGGCCGCAGGTTTGATATAGGGCAGGATCTTTTGTTGGCTGAAGCCATGTTGTGAGTCTCACCACGAGTGGCTTTCAAGGTAACTCACAATTTTGACTCTAATTATGCTCTCAAGTAGCTTACCCAACCGAAGCTGGACCACGGGCCTATAATTTCCATAATTTTTTGTCTTCTTAAAAATCGGTGTCACGTTAGTCTTTTTCAACTGAAGGGACGATTCCTTGTTGCAAGGACATATTGAATACGGCTGGTGAGGGGAGGAGAGCATTTTGCTCTTGTTTCTTTAAGCAGTGTAGGATAGTGCTCTTGTCAGGTCCAGGACTCATTTGTTTTGCGATTCGAGGGCTTTAAGGGACTTCATCGTTATTTCAAAGTTAGGCAATGCATGCTCGGGATTTACATTGGTACTGGTGTTGGTGGTAGTGGTGGAGGACTGTTAGTATTAAACACTGAGGAAAAATCGCTTGGAGGTTTGCAACGTGTTGGCTGTCGTCACTAGTGGACTGTCACTTGTTAAGGTCCAATTTCACTTCTGATCGCCTTTATTGTCTATGTAACTGACGAGCGATTTCGGATTATTTTTTACAGTTGGCCGCAATATTTTCTTCTTCATATCTGATTTGCCTGACATCCTAATCTTTTACTCGTCACCAAGTATCATGATAAAGTTCAATGTTTTGGGCGTTCTTGCTTTTAGCCTGTAAAACAGTTTTCTCCTTTGACTGAGTGTTTAATTTTGCTATTAAAACCAAGGTGGCTTATTAGTGTTACTTTCGCTTTCTCACAGCAAAGGAACGAATGTGTTCTTCTGAGTGAGGCATGATTTTTTTAAATTAGCCACGCGTCCTTCACATTGCCGTCATCTGATAGCTGCATTTGTTTCGTCGGATTTCTGCCGAAGTTATTTTTGAAATTGGGCACTTTTTGCTTTTATTTTCAGTCACCGATGTTTGAGCTCTAATTGTAATGCCCCGACGAGCTTTCTTCCATCCTTCCTATTTCTCAACACGGCCTCTGCGTGTATCGAGTCAACACGAGAAATTAACGCAGCGAGGGTATTCCCCGGCTGCCTGATTGGAACCTCCGCGACCAGTGACAGAGAGCCACCTCACCGAGTCGGCCAAAAGAGGTACCCCACTGGCTAAGTGGGTTATGGGAGGTTTGTTCATCAGGCTGCTCGCACTACACGGCTTCCATGTAGATTAATTCTCAAAAGGATAACCCTTGAGACATAACTCCACAACGCGTCCTTTAGACATACCCAACATTCCCATTTTCTATCAACCCCGGAGATGGGCCATCCTACCTGTTACTCCCCTTCGGGGAAGCTCAACAGAACTGCAGAGAGGATGCCCACCATGCCACCACTGTAATGCCCCGCGAGCTTCTTTTTCCATCTTTCCTATTTCTCAACAGACGGCCTCTGCGTATCGAAATAACACGAGAAATTAATCAAGAGTGAGGGTATTCCCCGGTTGCCTGGGATTGAACTCCGCGACCAGCGTGACGGGAGAGCCACCTCCTTACCGAGTCACCAAAGAGGTACCCCTGGCTAAGTGCGGGTTATGGAGGCTGTTCATCAGGCCGTCGCCGCACTACATAATGCCGACGCGCACTAATTTATGATCGCAAGAACCGAGGTGTTCTCCGTCGTGACATATTATCTTTCAGGTTAACTGACTTGGGTCGTTATAACAAGGTCTTGTGGCGTTATTTTGTCGAGTTGGTCTTCAGGAACCATTTGGCTTAGATACCTCTTCAAAAAATTTGATCAATTTATGACTCGCCTTCTGTACCTGACAGTTCCAGTCGATATGGGAGGTTAAAGTTCCTTAATATCAGCGAGTCGCCGTTATTAAGTGATCGCCTTTAAACGCTGCATCAACAGCATCGAGGATGCCCCGAGGCCTGTAGGTGACAGATATATTTAAATTTCGACCTTGGCACGTTTTACTCGCACGTACAAATGTTCAACTCTACTGTCTCCTAGTGTTCTGTCAGGGTTGCAAATAGCTTTTGGACAAAAGCGGCGACACCACCCACCTCTACGGTTTACACGATCTTTGTTGAAGAGTTTGCATTGCAGCCATCCATGTTGTATTCAGTACTTAACCCGTCCGTTGTGATATACACGGATTTGGCTTTCACTGGTGCGCCTGGTACATATCTCAGGTCTTTCTCTGCCCTGTGGTGGATAGTGAGCGTTTCTCATGTGGTATTGGTATGTTGACATCCTCCTGCTGCGCACGACTTTTTACATTTTCTTCATTGAATTGTAGTGATGCTTTTTGCTTCCTTCCTGAAGCTTGGTGATGTCATCTGTAGGAACTAAAATGAAGAATTGAATCATTTGTGGTGTCGATAGAAGTTTCTGGTTATAGGCATATAAAAAAAAATTACTGTTATCCTGGAGCTGGTGTTGACGACATCACAGCTGCCCTGGACGAGGTCTCCGCTGAGGCTCCCACGACTACCTTTGTTTCCACAGGTACAAACGAGTCACCACACGACCTGGTCTGAGGAACTGCTGGACAAGTACCGTGTAGGAATCATCCAGCAGTATAAGATTAAACCCCCCAATATTTTGATTTCAGGAATTCTACCACGGACATGGGATGAGGCGACTTCTACAGTAAGGCCTCAGCCCCAACAACTGCCTGCAGACTCTCTGCGGAGAGCTGATCGTCGAATTCAACGCCTGAACGATTTCTACGGCCAGAGAAATTTTCCAAAGGGATGACACACCTGTCCCCATCGGGGCAGCCAGATTTGGAAGGCTCTCAACAACGCCAAAATAACGCCCGAACAACAAAAATCGACCTCAGCCACGTCCTTCCATCCCGCCCGTAAATAGACACCTCACACCGCAACAGACCTGTAACATTGAACCTCCAGTACCTCTATTACCAAGCTTCAAGATAACTCTAAGAGTCCTAGTTTCAATGCGCGTGGCGCCTAAGAAAACAAATTTGATGAACTGCGATGTCTTGCCTGACAGAAAACTTTGACGTAATTACATAACCGAAACATTTATCGACACCACTAATATTGATTTAAGTTCCGAATATAACATAGATGGCTACAGATTCTTCAACAATGATCGTGTAAACCGTAGAGGGGTGGTGTCGCCCTTCTTTGGTCGTTACTTGCAACCCCACTGACAAAACACCAAGAAAACAGTAACGTTGAACATTTTTGTGCGTGCGAGTAAACATTGCAAAAGTCAATTTAAATATATCTGTCACTTACAGGCCTGGGGCAATCACTTGATGGCGATCTTGAAATGTATGCGTCCCATAAGAAGCCTTCATTTTTAATAATCAATAAAGTGACCCACTGATACGGAGACTTTAACCTCCCCATATCGATCAAGTGACACTGTCGTGGGCAAGCAGAAGGTGAGTCCCATAATGATCAATTTAGAGGAAAATGCCCAAGCCGTCGGTTTCTGGAACCAATCCTTGACAAATAACATACTGACCTTGTTATAACGACCTCCAAGATAACCTAGCTGCACGTCACGGTAGGAACACTCGGTTCCTAAGTGATCATAAACTAGTGCTGACATTAGAGCTCAAACATCGGTGACTGAAAATAAAGCTATGCCCAATTTCAAAAGAGCTAACTCGTAGAACCACTCAAAAACTAATAGATGCAACTATCAGATGACGGCAATGCAGAGGACGCCTGGCTAAACTCTTTAAAATCACTATCACCAGCAGACACATTTGTCCCCTTGCGCGAGAAGAATTAACACGGTCAAAGTCCACCTTGGTTTAATAGCGAAATTAACACTCCAAATAAGGAGAAAATTGTCTACAGGTTAAAGAGCATTCAAAGCACGCCCGAAAACATTAGGGACTTTACAACATGCAAGGACGAGTAAAAAGATTATGCATCAGGGCAAAGGTAGATAGAAGAAAATATTGCAGCCAACTGTAAAATATCCGAAATCCTTCTTCAGTTGCGCGTCAACAGAAAGGCGATCAGAAGTGGAATTGGACCTTTAATAAACAGCGACGGTGCACTAGTGACTGACAGCCACGTTGCAAAACCTATTAAATAATTACTTTTCTCGGTGTTTAATAATAACAGTCCTCCCACCACCACCAATTGCAACACCAGTACTAATGTAAACTGGAGCATGCATTAGTCTAACTTTGAAATAAAACCCTGATGAAGTCCTTAAAGCCCTCCAAATCACTTAAAACAAATAAAAGTCCTGGACCTGATAAAGTATATCCAACTCTGCTGAAAGAAACAAAGAGTTTAAATACTCTCCCTCACAACCGTAGAGTTCAATATGTCCTGCGACAAGCAAGCATTGTCCCTTCAGATTGGAAAAAGGCTAACGTGACACCCTGATTTTTAAGAAAAGGAGACAAAAGTACCAGGTAATTACAGGCCCATTAGTCTAACTTCGGTTGTAGGTAAGCTACTTGAGGGCATACACTAGAGACAAAATTGTGAGTTACCTGAAAGCCACTCATTAATTGGGGACTCACAACATGGCTTCCTGGGAAACAAAAAGATCCTGCTCTATCAAATCTATTAACCTTTTATAAATCCTAATTCTCTCTTCACTGTTTATGACGCAGAATTCAAATCACTGGACGTAGTCTATCTTGATTTCCAGAAAGCGTTTGATAAAGTCCCGCATCATAAATTACTTTACAAATTAAAACAAATAGGTGGCTGACGGTCAGGTAAAACCAATGGATCGCGAATTGGTTGAGCAAATGTGACAACAAAGAGTAGTATTGACGGATTTAACTCAGAGTGGGCGCCTGTCACTAGTGGCGTCCTCAGGGCTCGGTTCTGGCCCAGTGCTCTTTCTTCATTATTTTACATCAACGACGTGATGTTGGACCCAATAACCGCATTAGTAAATTTGCAGACGACACAAAGATTGCAACTCGGTTCTCACTGACGAAGACAGGCAAAGCCTCCAAGAGGATTTGCACAAAATTTCAGCTTGGTCGGATAGATGAGATGCCTTTTAACGTAGACAAGCTAGGCCCCAAGTTAACGAGGAATAAAAGTTTGATTACGAAATGCGCGGCGTTAACCCAAAGCGTTCAATGCGTCAAGGACTTAAATAAAATCGCGTCAAACCTCAAATTTCACAGCAATGCATCGATGCAGCAAATAGCGAACAGAAGGTTACTTCATTAAAAGAAACTTTTTATTTAAGAATAAAGATGTAATAATTCTGCCTCTACAACAGTTTAGGTCAGACCCACTTGGAATATGCGGTACAGTTTTGGTCGTCTCCCCCACCATGCAAAGGATATTGCTAAATTAGAAGGTGTTCAGTCGGGCAACGAAATTGATCCCTTCCTTGCGCAACAAAATCCTACGAAGAAAAGGCTTTTCTACCCTTAACATGTTTCCTCTTGAGAAACGTCGCCTCCGAGGAAACTGATCGAATGTTTTAAAAAATACTTAATGGTTTGTACGAATGTAGACAGATCAACATTAAGCTTTGGTGACCGATGACACACTTTGCGCACGAGGAACAATGGCGTAAAACCTGATGTAGACAAGTAAATTCAGGACTGCACCAAATCGTTCTTTCACCAACGTTGTAGTAGCGAGTATCGAATAAGTTCCCCATCATCAGTGGTCCAGTGTAACACGATTGACTCCTTCAAAATAAGCTCGACCGTCACTTCCTCCGCGTAACTTAATATCAACTAGAGTAGAAAATGCAACGTTTTGGAGTCTTCTGATTAATGTAAAATCACTTTGAGTTTAAGGACAGACCAGTCTGGATCTATGTCTGTGTGGTCTGGATTTTCTTATGTAAATCTATCTATGTAAATACGCCAAATTTTCTGTCAAAGCAAGACATCTCAGTTCATCAAACTTGTTTCTTAGGCTACGCGCATTGAAACTAAGGACTCTTAGGTTATCTTGAGGCTTGGTAATAGAGGTGGTGGTACTTGCGGGTTCATGGTTACGCGTTTGTTGCGATGCATGGCGTCTATTTACGCGGTCGGGGTGGAGGGACGTGGCTGAGAGCGGTTTTTTGATCGGGTGTCACGTACTGCATCGTTGAGGAGCCTCCCGAATCTGGCTGCCCCGATGGGGGGACAGGTGTATTCCGTCCCTGTGGAAGAGTTTACTCTGGCCGTAGAAATTGTCCCAGGCGTTAAAGAACTGAACGTAAAGGGGCTCTCACACATTCCCGGTCCCGGTCGCGACAGTCCCCGATGACTCCCGATAAGCCAGTTGCCGGACGACCGGCTGTAAGATCGGGGATTGTCGGCGGCAGACCGCCGGTCTACCGCCGGTCGACCCTGAGGACCGTAGACGCAGCCGACCACCGCCGGTCAACTTTAAAATTTTCAAAGATATCGGCGATGCGCCCGGTCGACCGGCGGTGTCGAAAAATGCGCCCTCCTTGGTTAGGAGGGGGTCGAGGGGGGCGAAGCCCCCTCGTTAGCAGGTCATAAAGTTCGGTTGGAGTAGTTTAAATATGCTCCCCCACCTAAGAAAAAAAAAAAAAAAAAGATTTTCCGGCGCATCATACATGTGGGGGGGGGGGGGGTCCAGGGTGGGCGCAGCCCCCCTTGGTTAGCAGGGGGGCGAGGGGGGCTGTTAGGTTATATAGTTGGGACTTTCCTTACTTTCGAGACTAGGGATTTTTCCTTAATTTAGGGATTTTTCTAGGGAAATTTTGGAAACCCATTTTTCAGTGATTTTGGCTTCCCCCCAAACCCCAGTTCCCCAGGCTTGTCTTGAGGGGTAGGGGGGGGCTGGAGTGGCGAAGGGGGAGGCGGACTTCTTATAAAGTATTACCAAAAAAAAATCTACTATATGACTGGGTTTGCATACAATCTACAAGAAAACTATTCATGCTATATAAGTCTGCACATGAGAAAACCTTATCCTGCTTGTATAGTTTTTTTTTTTTTTTTACAACAAAGGAGGCAGCTCAAGGGCACACACAAAAAAAGCCTGCTAATCGCTGCTTCCATAAATTAATCAAGAGGTGCCCAAAACCAAGGTCAAATTTGGGAGGAGAGGTGTCCTGATACCCTCCTCTTGAAAGAGTTCAAGTCGTAGGCAGGAGGAAATACAGATGAAGGAAGATTGTTCCAGAGTTTACCAGCATGAGGGATGAAAGAGTGAAGATGCTGGTTAACTCTTGCATAAGGGGTTTGGACAGTACAGGGATGAGCATGAGTAGAAAGTCGAGTGCAGCGGGGCCGCGGGAGGGGGGGAGGCATGCAGTTGGCAAGTTCAGAAGAGCAGTCAGCGTGGAAATATCGATAGAAGATAGAGAGGCAACATTGCAGCGGAATTTAAGAGGTAGAAGATTATCAGTATGAGGAGGAGAGCCCCTGTATATGGATAGTAACTGCGCGGGGGAGAAGAACTGGCGGAGACGATACAGAATGCCCAACCTCGAGGAAGCTGATTTAGCGAGAGAGGAGCTATGAAGTTTCCAGTTGCGATTTTGAGTTAAGGATAGACCGAGGATGTTTAGTGTTGAAGAAGGTGACAGCTGAGTGTTGTCGAAGAATAGGGGATAGGTGTTTGGAAGATTGTGTCATGTTGATAGGTGGAGAAATTGAGTTTTTGAGGCATTGAAGGACACAAGGTTCCTTCTGCCCCAATCGGAAATGATAGCAAGGTCTGAGGTTAAGCGTTCTGCAGCCTCCAGTCTGGAGTCGTGTACTTCCTGTTTTGATGGTCTTCTATTGAAAGAAGTTGAATAATGCAGAGTGGAGTCGTCGGCGTACGAGTGGACAGGACAGTTTGTTATGGAAAGAAGATCATTGATGAGATACAGTATATGTATGATAAAACTGTATATGCCTTTCACAAGATTCACATGCAAAATTAAACAATGTATTGACTAGCTTCTAGGTATGAGTGTGTCCCATTAGGGGCAATGATCTAGTACAGAGTTGAGTTTAGTGTAGAACACCTTCTCATCAGTCTCACACATCTTGATAAGAGCATACACTGTTTTTGCCATTGAGCGTGCTGCATTCACTAGAGCTAATCCATTGCCTATCTCTTAGACTGGGGCCAGCAATCTGGGTGGGATTAGTCTCCACCATTAGACACCACCCTCCTCCAGTTGGTTGGAACGAAGCACTCCACTCTCGCAGGCGACAACCTAACCTAACCTAACCTAAGGCCTGGTACCAAAATGAAATAAATGGAAATAAATCTGATATCAATTTGCAAAAATATATCTGAGGAACAAAAGATGGAAAATGACAAGAATTGAACTATGAAACAAGAATTGTCGGCTTGAAGATGACCTCAACTGACTAAGAATGACAAGATGTATGCAATGTGACAGGTCCGAATTGAGTCTTGAAAATGATTTCTGATGATTAAGAATGACATGATCTACTGAATGACAACTGTCATCTTTGAAAATTACCTCAGCTGAAATAATACTGCATGAATTTAATCACCCTTTTTACATCCCTCTCCAACATTCTATTCCATTATGTTACTACTGTTACCATAATCCCCTTTTCTCTCTTATATACGTACATCACTCAAGTAGCATGTGCTCTATCATATCGTCAACCCCCTTTCAAACATACATGAATGTCATACCTACTTCCCCATCAGGCACCAGTGCTCCCACCTGCCTCTCCCTTGTCCACCGCCCTTGCCAGGCGGCTCCCAAGACTTGCCTCCTGAGCACTGTCAAATCTCTTCCTCAGCTCCTCATCTCTCCTCAATGCATGTATCATGCATTCCTGAGCCTCTAACTTCCTCTTGTACCCACACACTTTGCAAACGTTGTTCACCTCTAACACACACCTCTCTGCTGCGCCTGACAACTGTCCCACATCTAAAGTTCTTGACCATCGTTATTTCCAGCACGGTAACCTCCTCTCCGGCCAATAGGCTACTCACTAGTCTTCCCCAGCTTAGCTTGGCTGTACGGACTAGAGAAAATACTTACTCGTGGTAGTTTTCGTTGCTGGTGCCATTTGTTTGCAATCACCTTCCTTGATCCTGATTGGCTGTCTTCTTTGTTTCGATGATTTCCATTGGTTGCAATCACAGCAGCTGGTAATCGCTGCCCGCCCTCTACCGCCTCACTCGTGAACCATAGGACCAACCCTTAGTACCCCGTGGCAACCGGGCTGTGCACTGCGGCACAGGACGGTCCTAGTATGGAGCTAACTAACGATGGGACCAGTGACTTACAACCATTGCCTGACTTACAACCACCTTTGAGCATCCGGGCACTGGTGTATTATTAGAGAGACAAGGGTAGCAAGTAATTAATTTACATAGAACAATTTTTTATTCAGTATATACTTTCTTAATAGGAAAAGTAAAGATTTGCTGCTAAATACTAAATAGATATGGTTTCCTTAAAAAAAAAAAAAAAAAAAAAAAAAAGGACTATCGAAATATTTATTCTTTGAATAAATAACTTATGACCCCCACCACCCCATCTCGGTGAATCTTTGAAAGGGCAGTTTAGGTTCTAAGGGGAGGATATATATATATATATATATATATATATATATATATATATATATATATATATATATATATATATATATATATATATATATATATGGGCACTTGGTCGGTGGCACCTCCGCTCCGACCTTTCCTGGACCAGACTAGCTAAAAAGTCTGGGCGATTTTTCAAAAGAAGTAAGTAACAGGTGACAGGCGAAATTTTGGGTCCAGACTTCCGCACCTGAGATTTTCAAAGATAAAAAAACGACCAATGTCCAAGGGCATTACTTTCGCTGCTTTGGCGAATACCAGCTGATCACTGTGTCAATTTCTTTTTTCTTTTCAGAATCTTTGACATTTAGTGATTCACTGCGATTGTTTAGTGTTTAGTGTTTACAAATAACATGGACAGATACGTGAAAAGAGGTGATAGCGACAGCAGGAGCAGGTGTGTCAGGGGGTCAGTGCGTCAATAAGCTACCGACCTACAGAACCAACACGCCTGCACCGTCAGCCTCCAGAACCTTGAACTAGTGACGTCAGACCTCATTTCTGTGTTATTTACGCTGACATTTCCTTGTTCATATTGAGAAAATGTCTGGATGAAAATTGGCCAGTAATTAGAAAGAATGGGAAATGTAAGAATAGACTCGCTAGAGAGGCCCAGATTTGACATTCCCAATATATTTTCTCTCTCTCTCTCTCTCTCTCTCTCTCTCTCTCTCTCTCTCTCTCTCTCTATCTAGATATATATATGAAGCTTGCCTTGTACTATTTTGTTTTATTTTTGAGGTGCGGACTAGTTTTTCAGGCGCTTTAATAGTTTTATGTGCAAGTAGGAGGTCCGTAGCGGACCGAGCGAAATTTTGCCACAAGACAGGTGCCAGACTACCCAGAGGTCCAGTGCGGAGGAGCGGTAGCGACTACCCCAATCCAGTAACGCTTAGCTTGATATATATATATATATATATATATATATATATATATATATATATATATATATATATATATATATATATATATATATATATATATATATATATATATATATATATATATATATATATATATATATATATATATCATTTCCTCTGATACCCCAAACTTATCTTAGTGCCTTCCATGTATCTGATCTAAATGATGAAAGGAAGTATAATCCTAGCTGTTATATCTTTTATATTTTGCATAAATATCACATATGTATAATGTATTTCAAAATGAAACAAAAAGTGATCTATTACACAGACAATAACTAAAATTCAATGTGTTTACATTTTATAAACTTGTAGCCAAATGTAAGCTCATATATCTTGTTTGCATTTTTTTTCAACAGTGTTTATAATTTTCAAAGTGCAATATTTTTTTTTTGTAAATATCCTACAATATTAGAATAGTTAAAAAATGTACAGTAGTCATTTCTTTCCTTATTTAAAAAAAAATCTTCAATAAATAATGCAGGCATCATGTGTACCTATAAGTATAATAACCTTTTCATACATATTCAGGCCAAATTATTCCCACAGCAAAAAAGAGAAAAGGCATGTTTTACACATAAACACGAATATATACATTACCTAACACCAAATTAAATATGAATGTGAAAAACACAGAAAATCAATTATAATAACAAAATCGATTATAATAAAAAAATTATTTTAATAATAACAACTGATTTTTTTTATTAAAAAACCTGTTTTCTTCCAACCGATATATATATATATATATATATAATATATATATATATATATATATATATATATATATATATATATATATATATATATATATATATATATATATATATATATATATATATATATATATATATATATATATATATATATATATATATATATATATATATATATATATATATATATATATATATATATATATATAAAATATGGTATGGTAAGGCACCCATCTTGTATATCAGCTCCCCCCTTCACCTCGAGCTGGATCTAACACTGAGGGGTTTATTGTTACCAAAAGAGTGGCAAAGGTTGCCATACCTTTTCTGAAAGCCTGGAATCTCAGCTTTTTAATGACATATGTGATGGCCATCTAAGAAGCGTAGCTGTTACAAGTTATTGCACATAATGTAAACTAAGGTTGCGAAAATTATGCGTACGAACCAAAGCAGAATAGGTCAATCAGGGTGTTTCGGACCTTAAGGTGGACCAGGGTGATTTGGACCACCTACTTTCTTTGGGCTCTGGTTTCTATATAAATGGAAGTTATGCTGTTCTGCATATCCCATGTAGTTGAGCAACTATTCTAGCATTTTGAGTGTGATTATGGACCCATAAATCGATGTGTAACAAATGATGAAACAAAAATGAATGAGCTTTGCAGAAGAGGAATGCAAGAATGAAGTGGTAGAGGAAACACATTCCACTTTCACAACCATATCTCTATCAGCAGAGGGGAATAAATCTGAGATAGGGAAGAAAAATAACTACAAAAATTGGGAAAAGAAACAAATATCTGGATACACAGCAAAGAATTTATATAGATAGTTACTATGCAGTGTACTTTGACAAAAACTATTATGGTGGAAGAGTTTTGCAAATGGACAATGATAATGTAACCTTGACGTTCATGTATAACAAATCTAATAGTAGTCTTTTTGACTGGACTCAGGGATGATATTTGTTCTGTACACCGAAGTTCATTTTTCATGGTCCATTGATTGTAAGGAGTACAGTGCCTTTCATTTTTTATTTGAAAAGTCTTCTAAATGAATACAATAACTTTACACTCTATGTAAAGGAGTTTGCTGAGGTATGAAACTAAAACAGAAGACATAAAGGAAGCATTAATTTCTGTATCTATGTTTTTTCATATTTTTTTTACTGTGAGGTCAAAGTAAAGTCATAACCAAATTACATTTGTTGTTAATCTCTGAATATGACCAGCTAATATTTTTGAAGGAAATTAATGATTTTTTATGTTGGTCCATAATCACCCCAGGCTGGTCAACAATCACCCCAGAGTATAGTCCAAATCACCCCATTTTTTCTCTACAATGTGGTCCACACTTTTTGATATGTATCTTTATAAGTTACAGTGGAAATTAGTTTTAACTCCAGTATCACATAGGCAATGACTCATTTATATTTGCATTGAATAGTCTTTTTTTATTTCAAAAAATATGGGAGCTAAATCAGTCTGTCAAAACCTGGTCTGAATCACCCCGGTTGACCTATATCTCAAATTCTAAAAATGGTACAACAAATGAGGCATGGATTCCTATGTTTTAGGGCATGGCAAACCCAAATTTGACAAGGTCATGACCTTTTGGCATGGTCAATCACATCTTTTTTTACTTTACTAAATGATATCACATTTCTCTCTGTTAGTCGTTACCGAAAGAGTGGCAAAGGCTACTATACCTTTTCTGAAAGCCTGGAATCTCAGGTTTTTAATGAGATATAATGGCCATCTGAGAAGCGCAGCTGTTACAAGTTATCGCACATAATGTAAACAAAGGTTACGAAAATTATGCGTATGAACCAAAGCAGAACAGTAAGATACCTCAAAAAAAAACAACAAAAAAAAAAAAAAAAAAAAAAAAAAAAAAAAAAAAAAAAACACCTGTATAACAACAAATGAGGCATGGATTTCTATGTTTTAGGGCATGGCAAACCCAAATCTGACATTGACACTGCTGTAAAAGGTCATTGACCTTTGAAAAGGTGACTGACTATGATTTTGTCATAGTCAATCACATTTTTTACTCTTTCACACAAATGATATCATATTTTTCTCTATTTTCCCTGTCCAGAATTTTTGTAAAGACAGATGTATACATTCTTGAAATCCCAATGAAATGCTCTTTCAAATGATATATAACATTTGTATAATATACATTCATAATAATAATAATAATAATAATAATAATAATAATAATAATAATAATGACAACAATAATAATGAAAATATGTTTTAGGCATTTACTATGTAGGTTCTCATATCCCAGAACTACAAGTGTTTGGTGAAATCAAGACGAGAGCATTGTGTTTTTTCTTTTTTCAGGTGCAAGATCAGCAAATGGCATGGAGTATTCACAGCTCACTTGGCATGTACGCATATATTTACACCCAAATGAATGATGACATGCAGCTGATGACGCAAATCATGATTTCCATGGGTGTAGATATGCATTAAGGTGACACTTATTTGCCGACTTATGAATTTCAACTGGGACGAGCAGTCAGAATGTTCCATTTGCTCAAAAAACACCGTGTAAAATATTTTTGAAAAATATTTATATTTAGAGGTCACTCAATGAGCTTAAAGTTTATTTTTCAAAATTAAGTTACTATGGTTCTTGATTTACAATTGTAATTCATAATTAAATTTTGGCTAGCATCTTAAGTAGAAGACTAATCAACACAATAGAAATACCAATTTATGCACAAAAACAAATTAAATAAAATCAAAATAAGGCACAGCACCCACTCTGTATGTCACGTTATTAGAAATAAATAATGAAATACATGAATAAGGTGTAGCCTAGCAACCACTCTGCATGCCATGTGATCTATATCATACAAATATATATATATATATATATATATATATATATATATATATATATATATATATATATATATATATATATATATATATATATATATATATATATATATATATATATATATATATATATATATATATATATGGATCTGCCACTGTTCATTAGTGTCATAAAAATCTTGTAGAATTTGGGAACAGCCTAACACTGACTCACTACCGCTTCCACTATACCATGATATTTACAGTAGTTGCTTGGGTGATGCTGTGAGAGACAGATGCATAGTGTCGCTTCCCTCTTTACTATATGCAGTTCTACACTGCAGCCTTGACAATAAGGGCCTTTTTTTTTTTTTATGGTACCATGGCATCTGGAGCCAGAGCTATGACAAGTGTCTACCTACTTGATTCAGTCGAGTCTACTATCATGGGGAGCATGCTGCCAACATGCAAACAGGTGCTTCAATACTATCTCTACCTCCATCTTAACCAGAAGATGAAGACCAAGGAAGCAGCAGCGGAAACGATTAACCTAGTGAGTACCTTCTGGGATCAAGCAGATATTCCAATGCAGAAAGTGCAGCAAGCGAGAGAGAAAGTTGTACGACTACATGATAACTGGAAAAGTCTAAAGGAGAAAAAAACGGGCAAACAGAAAAACAACAGAAGAATGAGAATGATTTTCTTCTGTCCCCCTATCGCCTCTTTGACATTGCACATGAAGATGCAATTTCAATGATTACAATCGCCGAGGACAGGGAATTTCTATGAGCACAGAGGAAGGAGGTGTGCCGGGGCACAATGGCAACAACACGGGTCATGTCTCTTGCACGTTGAAAAGAACAACAGCAGAGGGATGAAGAGAGGAAAGAACAGCGAATGAAGCGCTCTCAAGCTGAAAAGCGTAAACTGGAAGAAATAACTGAACTGGTATCCAGCTCTACATCAAGTTCCAGCAGCTCCAGTCCCATTCATTCCCCTTTTCAGTGTCATGGTGCAGAAGAGGCTGCTGACAGCTGTGTTGCAGGGCCATCTTCAGTCGTCATACCCCCAATAAAGTGCACCAGGAGCTCGAAGAAAATCATGAATGCACAACTCTCAGCTGTGATGGATAGTGCCAAGATATCCGATCGTGCAGTTCATATACTTGCACCAGCTGCAAAAACCCTTGGTCATGACCCCAAAGAGCTGGTGTTAATCCGCGAGTCCTTCCGGCGAGACCGGATGAAGTTTCGTGCATAGGCTGCCAAGGAAATTAAAAATTCGTTCAGGCCTTTGGTGCTGCTGGTTGTGCACTGGGATGGCAAGATGGTGCAGACAATGGCAGGTGGTGCTGCAGCTACAGGCGACCGACTTTCTGTTCTGGTATCAGGACATGGTGTTGCAAATCTATTGGGAGTCCCAATCCTTCCCAGTGGCACTGGACAAGCAATGAGCGATGCTGTGATGACTACTCTCTAAGACTGAGGAGTAACGGATCACATTTCTGCCCTATCCTGTGACACCACAGCTTCGAACACAGTGATTTTGGCAGGGGCATGTGCCATAATCGAGCAACAGCTCAAAAGCAGAGTTCTTCACCTCGCTTGTTGTCATCACATCATGGAATTGGTGTACGAGAAGGCATTTACAGCATGCATTGGCCATTCCTCTAGGCCTGACATTTCTCTCTTCAAGCTATTTCAGACCAAGTGGAAGGACTTGGACAAATCTCTGCCTGAGCCGTTCACAGACAGACATGCCACCACATCTTGAACGTGGCAATGACCTCATGATTGGGTTCAACCGACTACTGGAAGAACACATGCCACCAGACGACTACAGGGAGCTACTAGAGCTGTCTATAATCATCTTGGGTGGACAGCCAGAGCGTGGGATCAGGATATTGCATCCTGGTGCCCTTCACCATGCCCGCTGGATGGCAAAACTCATCTACGCCATCAAGATCTACCTGCTCCAAAATTCAGAGCATTTTCGCTTCACTGCAAGCGAAAAATATGGAGTTCAACGATTCATCGCTTTCAGCATCTCGACGTACATCGTGTCTTGGTTCCATACGCCATCTCCAGCTGCAGCCCCGGCACAAGACCTTCAATTTCTTAAGATGCTGGTGTCTTACCTGACAAGGTAGTGGCCAAGGCGACAGCTAGTCTTTGGGCGTGTAAAGGTGTGGAATAGTTAATGATATTTAACATACGAATGCATGTGTCGAAACACAAGCTCAGTGCCTTTGCTAGGATGTTATGGAACACGTAGGTGCTTATGGCCATGAGAACAAAAGCTTGGCTGACACTAAATCAGTAAATGATGACACCCGAACATTGCAAGTTCTGGCGAGTCATTACCGGAAGATCAACACTTCCGGTGAAAGAGCAACGCACATAAATACATTTGCCACGCACTCAAGAGAGGAGAGAAACCGGGGCAAGGGTCGAGACTAGACAAGCTCCTCCATCCTCGGGTGTGGCTTTTCTTTTCGTGCGGCCGCTCACATAAACTTTGTAACTGTTGTGTAAAATTGTCAATACCATTTTTATACTAAAAACTCTTAAAAACCACACACCTTTTTATGTCCCAGTGAGAGAGACAGTGAACTAAGTTAAGTGAACTCAAAGTGAAATACGGCTCCGCTCAGCCAAACATAATCCACATCCTTAAATTAAAGGGCTATTGTGTTATCTCGCCATCTTCAATCAACTGGTGAAGCATGCAATGGTACACCAGACCTGACGAGAGATAGTAGTTCTTGTGCTTAACACAAAACATAACACTTACCCGCAGTTACACTATAAAAATCTGTAACATAAATGGTGGCAGCGGTGGGATGGGCAGCGGGCTTTTCGAATCTGATCCTCTCCAGAAGCTCAGTCTGGTGATCTGGGTGAAAGGCACGGCTTAAAGCAGACACTCAAGATCAAGAAGACTTCACCCCTAAAGGTCCGCTTCTCCTGCACTGGGACGCCGAGATTCTCCCAGACTAAACTGGGGATTGGGGGATGGTGGACCGTGGGGCCGTGCTCGTTACTGGCCTGGGCAGTTTCAAGAAATTGTTGGCTGTGCCAAAGATGGAAAGGGGAACGGGAGAGGCACTTGCGGCGGCATGCATGGCGGCTCTTGATGGTTGATCTCTCCGTCCTCATTCAATGCCTGGTCTTCGACACCACCGCCTCCAACACGGGTCTCCACCATGGAGCCTGTACGCTGATCGACGAAGGACTCCGGAGGGAATTCGTGTGGACAGCTTGTTGTCATCATTTCTTGGAGATCGTCCTCTCCAGCGTCTTCAAGGTAGTCTTCGGGCCAATGGGTGGACCTGAATCTGGACTCTTTTTCGAGAGGTTACAGAAGAAGTGGCCCAACGTCAACCAAGAGGTGTACGTTGGTGCCCCCGGCGAGATGTTCCACAACCACAGGTTGGAAGAGCAGCGCATCGACATGGTTTTCCACATCCAGCAGGCACGGTGGATGGGGAAGGAATTGTATGTCCTGAAGATCTTCCTCTTCCAGGACCAGTTCCGTCTCTGCCAAGGAATTGTGTGCCATCAGATCACTCTCGCTTTTCATCGCCTTGATCTATGTCCGGTTCAGGAAAGAGGCTCCCATGGAGTACAGGCCCCCGCAACGACTTGGAATTCCTCCAAACCCTTCGAGCGTACCCGGACAAAGTGGTCACAGATGCTGCCACCACCGCCTTTGCACGTCATCTCTGGTAACTGGCGGAGTACCTGGTTGGACTGGCGCTCTTCAACGAGGACATGGACATAGCGAAGCGCAAAATGGTGACCAACCTCGAGCGGGAGAAGAAGCCAGGGTGTCCCTGTCACTTGCAAGGAGTCCCAGAGATTGGAGGCAGGCTGGAGGAGTTCATGACCAAGAGGATGCTGAAGATGTTTAGCGTCATTGGTGAACAGGGGAAGGAGAAGGCAAAATCATCCTTCTTGAAGGAAGACCCCAGAACGTGGGAGACGAACATGTTCCTGGAGATAAAGAAACCTGCGGGTTCCTTGAACGTTGTGAACAACGCAACAGAAAGAGCCGTTTCCCTCGTCCAGACCTTCAACGCGTCACTGACCAAGGATGAAGAGCAGAAACAATACCTTCTCCGCCTCGTGACGGATCTCCTTCGATGCCTCTCTGCTCCGACCAAGAAGGGATTGATGAAACAGGGTGGTTGCTGAATTGTAAAGGGATAGGTTGAAATCCCAACTCATTTCGTCGTTCAAGTACGCACGGGGAAGCATTATTATTGATTCAGTTATTCTGTTTTCATAGAAAATGGGAGCTATGCTATGCAAAAGAAAAGCAAAAATTGACATCCCTTCACAGTGCTGGATTAACATAGTAGCAGATGTAGCAGCTGCTACGGGCCCCGCGCTTCACAAGGGCCCCGTGCTTGGTTGAGCAAAAAAAAATAAATAAATAAATAAATAAATAAATAAATAAATAAATAAATAAATTGTAACAATTGGGGACTTGTTATGTGGAAGAAAATATTTCTTTGTGTGTGTGCTGTCGCGGGCTGTCGTGAGGCCCGTGAGGGGGACTAGGGACCCCGGTCCTTCATCCCTTCGCACCCTTCATGTATGTATTGTAGGTTGTTTACGGGAGTTGAATAGTGGTGGGGATTGTGTGTAGTTGATGATGAGAGAGTGGGTGATGAGGAGGGTGTGTTTGTTGAGTAGCTAGTGAGGTGAGTCCTTATGACGAAGTTGTAAAGGCGACAGCGTTGGAGGAGGATAGGGAGTGTAAGTGGGATGCTGCGTATGATAATTTGTGAACTGTTTATTGGCTGTGTATTGTTGTGGGGGTATTTGAAGTTCTTTTAAGAGTGTTGTGGGTTGTGTAGAAGTGTTTGGCTGTGTGTTATGATAGATCCTAATTAGTAGCGAGTGTATTGAGAGTGCAAGAAGGAAAGTGAAGTAATGTCACGATGTGGCTACCATGAGGGAGCAGCGAGCTAGGCAGAGGCCTGGCAGGCAGAGACGCGCTTACCACCACTCTAGATAGACGTATGGCTTGTGCTCTCTGCTTTACTGTTGTGGGGAATCTTAACGTAAATGTTGTGGGCTTTCTTGCCTTTGTGTGCTTTTCCCCCCTCAGTAAACAGTGACACAAGCTGGCTGAGGCCTCATACACAGTAGTATTTGGGGGAGTTTTGGCCCTTGTTGATGGTGGTGTCTCTCCTCCCCTGTGTTGATGGGAGTATAAGTCAACCGTGGGTGGCGGTTAATAGTTTGGAGTGAGAGCTGCTAAGGGCGTGTTGACGCCAGCAGTTGCCCTTAGGGGTACTGGGAGTGATAGAGATCCTCCCTTATTTGAGTGCTTGTTGTTTGCACTGTATAGGCTTTTTGTGAGGCCTTAAGGGGGGCTGCTTGACCTCCCTTTGTTCTTGGGCACCGCGAGGGTGCTGACTGTCTGTCTGTCTGTGTGTGAGTGAGATTGGTGTGTTTTATTTTTATTTTGAGAGGGCCTGTAGTGGCTGAGTCTTGCCCTACACCAGTTAAAGCCCGTGTTTATTTTCTTTTGTGTGTGTACATAGTCTGTGAGGAGTGTTTGGAGTCCGAGGGAGGAGTAGAAGGAGGAGTGTGTTGCTGTTATTTTCTCTCCTGATGGTCCTGTGTTTTTTTTTTTGGTGTTGGTGGAGTGGACCTGGGGGTATGACCAGTGGGTGTTTAGATAGTGTCCCGCCGTTGTTGTCCTTGATGGAGCAAGAGAGGCCCTGGGGTCTACTGTTTTTTTTTTTTGGTGGTGTTTTGAGCTGTGTGAAGCTCTGTGGGGGTGACCAGTGTGTCCTCCACTTTTTGTGCTTGTTTAAGCACTGTTTAGGACTGACTTCACAATGACTTCACGAGCCAGAGATATGGGAAGGAAATATCTTTCCGGAGCAGAGAAAGCCAGAAGAAAGAGAGAGGCATCAGAAGAGCAACAGAAATTACTGCAAAAAATGCCTAAACTCACAACGTTTTTTTCTACTACGTCACCATCTGCTGTTGGTTCAACTACTTATGATGATGATACTATGCTGGAACTTCAGCAGCCTTGCTCAAGCTCAAGTACTACAGAGCAAGAACAACAGGAACCAACCAAGGCAATAGAAACTCAACAGCCTTGCTACTCACCAACACCTATCATTCCAGATCTGGCAGCTCAATCCAATGATTTGGGGAGTGGCCTTTAATTCTTACATATGAACAAAAAGGAAATGGGCAGCAAGAGGCAGCTCAGAATGTCAACACATGAACAGTGACTTTACCAAATCAAAGAGATTCTATGGGGCTGAAGGTTGCAATAGATATTGTAAAAGCAATATTTTACTCATGTACATAAAACCACAAATGAAAAGCGGCTTAGGGAGTGGTTATGCTACAGCGAGACCAAAGGCAATTTGTACTGTTTTATCTGCAAACTAGAAGCCTCATCAAACACTGAATTGCACGTATTTTGTGAAGGTTTCAATGACTGGAAAATGCACAGTTGCTCATTGAGAGACACGAGTTAAGTTCGAGGCACAAAGCTGCGGTCCTGTACCTGATCAATCTCCGAAAAGATGGAGAAAAATTGATGCTGCCCTGACGAAACAACTTGAGGACGAGAAGAAATACTGGGGTTCCCTACTGGAGAGGATCATAAATGTCATAAAGTTCTTGTGTGAAAGAGGGTTGGCCTTCAGAGGAACAGATGAAACAGTAGGGTCTCCTAGCAACGGAAACTATTTGGGACTGTTGGAGCTTCTTGCAACTGTAGATCCATTCTTGTGCCAACACATCAAGATGCATGCGAACCGTGGAAAAGGGCACACTTCCTACTTATCAAAGACCATTTGCGAAGAGGTAGTCGAGATATTGGGAAAAGCAGCTGAAGATACAATCGTCAGTGAACTGAAAGAAGCTAAATACTTTTCCATATCACTAGATTCAACCCCGGACATTACTCACACGGACCAGCTTTGTTTCACAGTAAGATATGTCAAGCCAACAGGGCCTGTGGAAAGGTTTCTGGCATTTCTGCCAATGGAAGGCCATACTGCTCAGCAGATTTTCGACAGCCTCGTACAGTACACCAGTGAGAAGGGTATCAATCTTGCCGATTGCCGTGGACAGAGTTACGACAACGCGTCCAACATGAGCGGGAAATATAATGGAGTACAGGCACTTGTCAAAGAAAAATTTGGTGCTGCTGCAGAATATGTTCCATGCTATGCTCATTCATTGAATTTAGTTGGTGTATGCGCTGCACAAGCGTGTCCAGAAGTAGTTCAGTTCTTTGACTTTGTTGAAAATATCTATGTATTCTTTGCTGCTTCAACACACCGGTGGTCCATTCTGGAGCGTGCAGGTGGTGGAGTGCTAAAGAGGCTCTCTGCAACACGGTGGTCCGCAAGAGCTGATGCCATTAAGGTTATTAAAGAGTGTTTTCCTTTATAAAGGAGGCACTGGAGAAACTTGCGAATGACCAAGAGCAAAAGGCAGAATGTCGACAGCAGGCAAATGGACTCCTCGAGAAAATGGAGTTGTTGGAAACTGGAATCTTAGTGGTTGTTTGGAATAGCTTACTGGAGCGCTTCCAGGCAACTCAAGCCTCTCTTCAAGCAAAGCAGCAAGATCTCAACATTGCTTCAGCATTGTGTGCCTCTTTGGCAGGATCTCTACAGAATTTCAGAGAACAATTGATACGTTTGAGTCAGAGGCGCAGAACCTGACTCAAGTGCAGGATTACCGACCAACAAGAACAAGAAGAATTGCTCGAAATCGAAGGCGCGATGAGGATGTAGGCAGTGGCCGTTCAGTTCCAGATGCAATAGATAATCAATCACCTAAAGACCGATTCCTGGTGGAAGTTTTTCTTGCAGTAATGGACAGCCTACTATCTGCGCTGGAGCAACGTCGCAAGGCATACACTCAATTGAACACACGGTTTAGTTTTTTGCGAAATCTGCATGACCTAACACCTGCGCAGATCCAAGAAAGTGCTGACAGACTTTTAGAAGCATATCCCCATGATTTGGAAGACGGATTGAAAGATGAACTACCTCAGTTTTCAGAATTTGTAAAGCACATTGGTGTTGATTGCTCCTCTCCAGAACTCAACTATTTCACTTTGATTAAAGAAAACAATATTGATACCACGTTTCCTAACATTGACAATTTGTTACGCATTTATCTATGTATGATGGTAACTAATTGTACTGGAGAGAGATCATTTTCAAAAATGAAGTTGATTAAAAACTACCTACGAAACACGATGGGGCAAGAGCGGCTACACTATTTAACTCTTCTGAATGTTGAAAATGACGTTCTGAAGTCACTGAACTCCTCTGAAATAATTGCCAAATTTGCAGAGATCAAAATGCGTCGAAAAGACCTTTGAATGTCATTGTTTGAAGTTTTTATTTTATATTTCTCCTTGCAAATAAAACATTACATTAGACTTTTGTTGTTTTTGTTTTTGTTGTTGTAGAATGTAGATCAAATCTATAAAATATTCAATTACTTCCCGGTCATTATCTGTACATCAAATCAATCTGCTACAGGCCCCGCACTTGGTAAATCCGGCACTGTCCCTTCAGTTTCTCTTCTGTCGGCGAGACGCCTTTTTGCGTGACCCCAAAAATTAAAAGAAATTTCCTGAAAATTGGTTTCAATGTTACTAAGGAACAGTGTAACAAAATAAAACTTGTGGAGCAAACAATTTTTCAACTTTCCTTTTTTGGACCACCCTACTATCCAGTCCTGGGTTATGTTCATCTCTCTTTCAAACTAGACGACGATCTCCCAAAGATTAGTGCCATGCTTTACGTGACAGAGAAGCTCAATATCCCAGGTGATGTTCTCTTGGGTTTAGAGGACATGGCTCGGTTTCAACTCAACCTTTGCCCATCGATTCGTTGCATCACTCAAACTGACATTGCTACCGACACTATTTTATCCAGGACCCTTGTTAGCCAAGTCGCTGGTAGCAGTGACGGCTCAAACTGATCTTGCATGTGTGGTCATGTGGTCGTCTTCAGAGGTCCATTCGCAGTCACTGCCATAAAGGAATGAACATACAGTCACCGCGCAAAATGACTCCACTCCTATTCCTCCGAATTTTCCTTATTCTTCGCAAGACTCCGTGGCCATTCGAGGCTGCCTGGCTGGAGACATCCTGCTAGGTGGCCACGAATCTACCCTGGTCACGTTGAGGCTTGCAGGTGTGCATGATGTGTGTGAGGCTATCAGTGTTCCTGAGTCACTAAAAGAGAAACATCTATGCCTGGAGTCAGCATTGTGCAACGTGGACCATGAAGTTATTACGTGCCTGTTAATTCACAACCCAAACCCATCTCCACGTACCTTACGCAAGGGTACATATATCAAGGACTTTGTCCTGTCCCCAGTGCGCATAGGGGCAGTGACGGAGTTGGCGGATATTCCACCTTCGCAGCCACATGACGAAGCGGTGCACGCCTGTACGATACGTTGGGCTGCCGCCATCATTGGCCGGCACCACCGCTATGTAGGCAGCCTGTTACCAGCAACATTAAAGGACTCACGTACGCTCAGCCTGTGTCTCACTTGTTCCCTCGTACATGGCGCAGTGAGTCTTGGACCATGGGATCCCGACGCCCCCACTTCTCTGCAACACCACAGTCTGGTCACCGGCCCCGGCGGGCACCTACGGCTCTTGAGCAGGCGCAGCAACTGCTTGAGGCGCAGACTCAGGCCATTGTTGCACTTCAGCGGCAGATGACGCCTCTCCCTCCTGGGCAGCACCCTCCGGCCAGGCCACCGGCGTCAGCCATGCCCAAGAAGTGTGAGGCTGTGATGTCAACTGCAGCGTTCAGATCCTGGAGGAGATCTATGGAGTGCTGGCTGGAACTCAACAGATGGGGACGTGAAGAGGCAGTTCTTCACATACGCCTCTTCTGCACCCCAGCCCTGCAGCGCGCCCTGGATGCGAAGCTCACCGTGGTGGAGTGGCAAGGACTATCAACAGTGGAAGCCTTGGATCAAGTCGGTCGCCTTGCGCTCCAGGCCATGAATCAAGCCGTGGAGTGGCGCAGGTTCTTCGCCATCAGCCAGTTACCCGAGGAATCCATAAGTGAGTACTTTGTGCGCTCGGCACATGGCGCGGCGGACTGTGACTTTCTGTGCCATAGTTGTGATAGTAGTCTCACGGATTATGTGCTGCTGCAGAAGCTCATGTCGGGCCTGTACTCTGTGGCGTTAAGAGAGGAAGTGTTCCGCAACTTTGCGTCATTCAGTGATGTGGACTCGCTGCGTAGTTATTGCACAGCGTTTGAAGCGGCTCACAAGGACGCCGGTCAGATTCTGGCGGGAAACTGAGCGTCGCCCAAGAGGGCGCCGTGGCAGTGGCCGCAGCCCCGCAGCCAGACGTAGCAGACAGCTGTTGCGCGGCGACCAACACTCACCACCCGTGCAACAAGACCTGCAAGTGTGGCGATTGTGGCTGCAAACACCCCCCAAGAAAGACTGATTGCCCAACTAGGAAGGCGGTGTGCTACAACTGCAGCAAGGTAGGGCACTTGGCGTCAGTATGCAAGCAGAAGAAGCAGGCGGCGGCAGCGGAGGACGTGGAGGCGTCTGGCATTGTGGTAACGGCTACTGGCAAGGCACCGCCGCAGCCGAGTATCGCTGACGGTACGCTGCGCGCATGGGGCAAGCAAGCTGGTAGGTACCCAGGGGGTGCCAGACACGAGTGCACAGGTGTGTGTGGCCGGACCGAAGCTGATGAGTGCCCTCGGCATCTCACACTCACTGCTGAAGCGCCGTGGCGGCCTGCGCGACGTAGCAAACGTGCTCCTCCAGCCTTTGGGTTCCGCCACATGCAGCGTCCAGTATGGTGGGCTCTCCACAACTCAAGAGGTGTTCTTTGTGAAGTCGGCAAGCAACTTCTACATTTCACTTGAGGCATGCAAGCAGCTAGGGCTGGTGCACAGCAACTTTCCTCACCAGCCTCCCACCGCAGCAGTCGCCACACTGGACAGCGCCAGTAGCGGGCCTGGGCCAGCAGTCAAGATACCCCCCAGGCCTGACGTGGTTCCCTTCACCCCGTTGGAGGAAAGTGTGCCGCAGCTGGAGGAGTGGCTCCTCCGGCACTTTTCAGCCTCAACCTTCAACACCAGCCGGAACCCCTTACCTGTAATGGCTGGTAAGCCCCACCAACTTCACCTGATTGAGAACGCAAAGCCCTACGCCTGCCAAACACCAGCGCCCGTCCCAAGGCACTGGGAAACCGAGGTGAAGCGGCAGCTTGATGAAGATGTAGCAAGAGGAGTGATTGAGCCAGTACCAGTCGGTGAGGCGACAGAGTGGTGCGCAAGGATGGTGGTGGTGGCCAAAAAGTCTGGGCAGCCACGGCGCACCATTGACTACCAGCAGTTGAATGCTGCCTGCCGTAGGGAGACCCACCACACTCCCACGCCATTCGACATGGTGTCCAGTATCCCGCGCCACGTCTACAAAACAACGGCTGACGCTCACTGGGGTTTCCACCAGGTAGAGCTGGAAGAATCAAGCAGGAGGCTTACGACCTTTATCACGCCCTGGGGACGTTACCGGTATCTAAGGACACCCATGGGTCACTGTGCAGCCCCAGATGCGTACACTAGGAGGTACGACGACGCCATCGCGGGAATCACGAGGAAGCTGAAGTGCATTGACGACACGCTACTGTACGACACCAATGTGGAGGACTCGTTCTGGCACACCTACGAGTTCCTGGAGACGTGCACGAGGAAGGGCATCACACTCAAACCAGAGAAATTCAAGTTCTGCAGGAGGGAGACTGACTTCGTGGGCTTCCACATAGGGTGGGACTCCTACAAGCCCACAGCTGAGCGACTGGCTGCCATACAAAGTTTCAGCATGCCCGAGGCACCCACGCTGACAGACATTCGCTCGTGGCATGGTTTTGTGAACCAGCTGGCGCCGTTCCTCGCCACAGCACCCGTCATGGAGCCGTTCAGAGAATTACTTCGTAAACCACAAGGCAAGGTCTACTGGGACACGCAATTGCAGCAGAAATTCCTACAAGCAGAGGAGATCATATGTAAACTGGCTAAGGACGGCTTAACGTTCTATGACAAAAACAGACCAACTATCGCCATCACTGACTTCAGCAAAGTAGGCATCGGTTTTGTGGTGCTTCAACAGTACTGTTCGTGCCCAGCTAACGACGCTCCGTTCTGCTGCAAGAGTGGGTGGCGCCTTGCACTTTGTGGCAGCCGACATTTAACAGCTGCAGAGGCGGGTTATGCCCCGGTTGAGGGTGAAGCACTGGCAGTGGCCTGGTGTCTCCGCAAGGCACGCCTCTTCCTCCTTGGGTGCCCAAACCTGGTGGTAGTCACTGACCACAGACCACTAGTGAAGCTCTTGGGCGACAGGGCATTGAAGGATATAGTCAACCCAAGGCTCTTCGCGTTGAAGGAAAAAACGCTACAGTACAAATTCCAAGTTAAATACCTTGCAGGAAAACGTAACTGTGCTGCTGATTTCCTGTCCCGCTATCCTGTGCTTGGGGAGCCTGATGCCACAGACGAGGAACAAGCTGACGACCTCGAGGTGGCCGTGGCTGCTGCAACTGTCAACGCCCTCGCCATAGATGAACTCATAACGCTGGATGACACCATAGTGCGACAAGTTGCTGCTGAAGATCCAGATTATCAGCTATTGGTGTCCAAAGTGTCAGCTGAGGACTGGCACCAACAACGAGCCCGTGAGCCAGCCTGCCTGCGGCCCTTCTATGGTGTGAGGGACAGGCTAGCTGTCTCCCAAGGATTGGTGACTTACACATACGACCAGGGAGCTGTTCGCCTGGTTATCCCTGAGAGTCTTCGTCGGCGGGTGGCTCTTAACCTTCATGCAAGTCACCAGGGCCTTGACAGCATGCAACGACGAGCGAGACAGCCGGTGTACTGGCCCGGTATAGACGGTGACCTGCAGCATATCCATGACTCTTGTGCCTCATGCAACGCCCACGCGCCTTCCCAAGCAGCCGAGCCTTTCATCCTGACGCCCCCACCGGAGTACCCATTCCAGCACACGGTAGCCGATCTGCTCCAGCTCGAGGGGCAGGTGTATCTGGCATATGCTGACAGGTGCACAGGTTGGCTGGAAATCAACCACCTTCCCAATGGCGCTACGTCAAGCAAAATTATGGCAGTGCTTCGGCAGTATTTTGCAAGATGGGGCGCCCCAGAAAGCATTTCCACTGATGGTGGCACCAACCTCACCAGCGACGAGGTGAGCAAGTTTTTGGAGTGCTGGGGTGTTGCCATGAGGACGTCATCGGCGTACTTTCCCCAATCAAACGGCCGGGCAGAGGCAGCGCTCAAATCAGCGAAGAGGCTTCTACGTGATAACACCACCCCGGGAGGCAGTTTGAACAGTGACAGGTTCCCCAAGGCCCTACTGCAGTACCTGAATACACCTCTGAGGGAAGGGAATAAGTCACCTGCACAGTTGGCTACAGGGCGGCAACTTCGCGACGGCATACCAGTACACCGACAACACTATATGGTGGACAAGTATTGGCAGCAGACGCTCCGCGGCAGCGAGCGTGCGGTAGCCCGTCAGCGCCTAACCGTGATGGAGCGACAGGGATCCCCCAGGACGCTCCCTGCCCTGTCGCCCGGCACTCAGGTCTGGGTCCAGAACCAGGCCACACACGTCTGGGACAGACGCGGCGCGGTTGTGGAGGCTTTACCACACCGCCAATACACGATCAAGCTGGAGGGCAGTGGCCGCATATCACTGCGTAATCGGAGGCACCTTCGGCCCGTCCGTGCTGGGAGCACACCCCTGCCCCCGTCCCCGCAGCACGCCTCGACGTCCCCGCCATCCGAGTCACTAGTGTCTCAGCGTCCGGAGCGACGTGTCAAGCGACCAGGATGGCTGTCTGACTTTGTGACAGATACACCCACGTAGGGTGTGTGTGTGCGTGTGTGTGTGTGTGTGTGTGTGTGTGTGTGTGTGTGTGTGTGTGTGTGTGCTGTTGTGTGCGTGCTGAGTAGAAGGATATTTCTGTACTTTGTTAGTTCTGCCTAACACAGGCTGAGGTAATTTATTCTCTGTACCACCATTTGTATTTAGTTATCAGATATTACACTTTTGTTCCTATTACTTGTCAATATCTTGGGGGGGGGATGTACGATATGTTGGGCTGCCGCCATCATTGGCCGGCACCACCGCTGTGTAGGCAGTCTGTTACCAGCAGCATTAAAGGACTCATGTACGCTCAGCCCGTGTCTCACTTGTTCCCTCGTACAACGCCGAGGAGGTAAAGGACGCCTTACCGGCCTACCTCACTAACGTGGAGTATCCCGACATAGGACAACTTGACAGAGCTACGTACACAGTACCACTCTGTGACCTCTCTACCAGGGGACCCATTGGGAGTCACCACGTTGGTGGAACATCACATCCCGCTACAAGCAGGCACGGAGCCAATATATATATATGTGTATATATATATATATATATATATATATATATATATATATATATATATATATATATATATATATATATATATATTTTTTTTACAACAAAGGAGGCAGCTCAAGGGCACTAAAAAAGAGAAAACAATAATAAAAAAAGCCTGCTACTCGCTGCTCCCAAAAAAGAATTAAAAGAGGTGACCGAAAGAAAGATCAATTTCGGGAGGAGAGGTGTCCTGATACCCTCCTCTTGAAAGAGTTCAAGTCGTAGGCAGGAGGAAATACAGATGAAGGAAGATTGTTCCAGAGTTTACCAGCATATCGGTTCCCCCACTCACAATGCAAACAACTAGACATGATCGTTAAGGACATGCTAGCTCAAGATGTTATTGAGAGTAAGAGTAACTCACCGTAGAACTTTCCACTGTTCCTAGTCCCTAAACAGGACGGCACATTGCCGACAGGAAAGGTACCCACTACCAGTTCTGCAGGACATTATGATGTCCAGATGTAGTGCGGCGACTATGCCTGACGAACGAGCCGCCCATAACCCGCTTAGCCAGTGGGGTACCTCTTTGGTCAACTCGATAAGGAGTGGCTCTCCTGTCACACTGGTCGCAGCTTCAATCCCAGGCAGCCGGGGAATACCCTCTCCTTGTTGTGATTAATTTCTCGTGTGTTTCGATACACGCAGAGAACGTGTGGGACCGAGAGAGTAATAGAAAAGAGAATAGAAAACCTCTTCATTAAACTGGTGGCATACGATGGGCATCCTATCCTGCGGTTCCGTTGAGTTTCCCCAAAGGGGTAACAGGTAGGATGGCCCATGCTCCGAGGGTAATAGAATATGGGAAGTGTTGGAGGTATGTCTCTACGGGGACATTGTGAAATAGTGCACCAAAATGGGTCACAGTCTAAAGGTCTCAACACACAGAAATTAATCTATATAGAGGGGAAAGTCGTGTAGTGCGGCGACTATGCCTGACGAACGAGCCTCCCATAACCCACTTAGCCAGTGGGTACTTCTTTGGCTGACTCGATAAGGAGTGGCTCTCCCATCACGCTGGTCGTGGGTTCAATCCCAGGCAGCCGGGGAATACCCTCTCCTTGTTGTGATTAATTTCTTGTGTGTTTCGATACACGCAGAGGACGTGTGGAACTGAGGGAGTAAAAGAAAAAGAGAATAGAAAATCTCATCATTAAACATCGGCCCACAAAATAGGGTCTTTTCTACACTTGACTTACAGACAGGGTGCTGGCAAGTCCCATTGGATGAGGAATCAAAGGAACTAACTGCCTTCATCACACTGTCAGGCCATTTCGCCTTCAAGAAAATGCTGCGGACATGGCACTGTACTCCAAGCTATTGGCCATAATGCTGAACCTCAAGAAGGACAATTGGATGATCAGAGTCGGGGACATTCACGTCGTGATGACCATGCTGAGATGCATTGGTGTGCACATCGATGGTAGCAGTCTTGACGAGATCCTCTCTGAATCTGGCGTCTATGGACCGGCCACTATGCGCCAAATCCATGTGGGGAACCATGTGAACCAGGCAGTTGATGCGCACTGTATCCTGGTCTCTGCGCTTCTCGCTTTCAAGCGGTCAGGTTCAGGTCGAAGGCTTTTGATGGAAAAGGAGGAAGCAGTCATCAAAGTATGTACTGAAGGAACAAAAGCGAGCTTGGACAGGATTTTTTAAAAATTTTTTTAAGGTTGTGGCCTATTGCGCTGGTAGGTTTCTTCCCGGTGGATCCTGATGGTCGGTCCAAGGCTTCTTCCCGGTGGGTCCTGATGGTCGGCCCAGCCTGTTCTGGCGCAGGCGAGTGTTTATAGTGGCGCCATCTTGCATTGGCTCATGCTGCCCTCCCGGAGCTCATCTTTAGTCCTAGAATCTAGAGTACGGATTGATAGGTGGTCTTCTGTACAGCATGTGGGTAGTTTTAAACCACTCGGCGACGGCTGAAAAATCCCAGCTTGGTGGCACCGGTCGGGGATTGAACTCGCGTCCTCCTGAACGCGGGGCCATCTTGCTATCCATTCAGCCACTGCCTACCCAAAGGATGTTGGAACTCATGGGTCAGGATCTCAAAGAACTGATGTCGGTCGACGACGGAGATCCCATGAGTAAGTTCTTCCTATGCGAAGATGGTTCTGCTGCTGCTGAACTATATTCACTACATGAGGACAGGAGACTGGCTACTCCACCTCTCAAGACACTCCAAGACTTTGCGCCCTTTTTATTTGCTCTCAACTGAAGCATGTACGCCCGTTTCGTACCCGTCAATGTTGGTACAATGCTTAGGTTGGAGAAGCAGAACCCTCGCATCTGGGAGTACCTGACCAAGCACTGGGTCGTCAGGAAAAGTCAAATTGCTTTCACCGCGACTAATTGCGGTCACGCTCTCGAGCAGGTGAATCGAGTCTTGAAAGGTGAAGGAGGACTCGTGGGTATCACAAGGAATGACAGTGCAAGGACTCGACACTTCCTGATCCAGGATGAGATCCTCCGCATCAAGGATGCGACAACTTTGTCGAGTACACGTACAGGGAGTGAGAAGCACCACCGGGACAGCCCGTCACTCACAATGAAACACCAAGAGATGATCTACGTAGATTCTAGAAGATGATCCAGATTGCAGGGGACAACCAGGGGTGTGGAGTTAAATTTTCCAACTCCGACTCCAGAAAATTTTAAAGTTGCGACTCCGACTCCAGCCCCCTTGCCCCTCCCTCTCTATTGCAAATATTATTATTATTATTTTTTTTTTAGATGCTGCCTGTAGCCAGGGCCTGAGAGGGGGAGGGGGGCCTGGTATCTCAGCACCAGGGCCCGGTCTCATAGGGGGCCCGGCACCCCGGGCATGATGTGTGTAAATTAAGATACTTAGGGCCCCGGAATTACTTGCAGCACCAGGGCCCATTGGTAGCTCTACCTGGCGCCGGTAGACTCTCTTGAGGTCCTTTTTCTTACATGTATTTACATCAAAATTACATGTACTCTATATAGACAACTACATTACACGTTATATGATTACATTAAGAAGTCGGAGTTAGTATTTTATCGACTCGACTCGACCAAAAGTAGCCAACTCCGACTCCGACTCCACACCCCTGGGGACAACAACCCATTCTCGCACGCATCAGAATCCCTGAACACCCTGCTGTCGCGGAAAGTCATTCCTCCTGACAGGTTGAAGACCTTGGAGGAGCAGCCCTCTTGAAGTTCCAGCAGGAGAGGCTGGAAACAGATCTTGGAAGCCTGTGGGATGTCCTGCATTGTCTTCCGGTGAAAACTTTCACGGACCTGGTGAAGAAGACCGAGGTGACGCTTGCCAGAGCGGAGATGGCTGTGGCAAGATCCACTGATTTCACGAGACGTGTTCTTCTGGCCGTACAAAGGAACCCAAACCTGGATGTGAGGGAGCTTAAGGCCAACTATGAGCTCTATGCTTACCTGCTAGCTCTCTTCGACGAACATGGGGACCTGCGGGTGATGGCTAGGAGCACTCTCCTCAACATCATCAAACCATCGTGTACAGATCTCACGTCACCCTCCTGCGGGACATCGTCGCACCGAGTCCTGATGCTGGATGGCATGGCCCTTCTCCAAATGTTTCCAGTCAGCGAGGCGAAGACTTTCAAAGAACTCTGCAAGGTGTTCTTCGAGATGATCACCCGGTCTACAGGTTACCAAGAGGTCCACTTGGTTTTCGACTGATGTGACATCGGAGTCTCACTCAAGGACAGGACAAGGCATTCCCGAACGAAGGCTGCAAGTTGCTGTGTCGATATTCAGCCTTCTACTCGAATCCTGGCAGGAATGTCGATGGCGAAGATTCTCTCCATGAATTCAAACAAAAACTCCTTGACAACCCTGATCGCTACCGAGTCCCAGTCCTTCCCATGGACGTTCGCCTTCGTGTGCTCGTGGAAGGACAAGATCATTGGATCCCCAGGGAAGGACGTGAAACCCTTCGCTTGCGCTCATGAGGAGGCAGGCACCAAAACAATCTGCCACCTCTCTCATTGAGAGGGGGGGGAGCTGGTATCTCAGCACCAGGGCCCGGCCTCATAGGGGACCCGGCCGCCCGGTCATGATGTGTGTAAATGTTGATACTTAAGGGCCTGGAATTACTTGCAGCACCAGGGCCCAATGGTAGCTCTATCTGGCGCCGCTGCTCATCCGCCACTTCATCAGGATCCCGAAAGAAACGAAACTCCGCCATGGAAAGAACCTATACAACAGTGGCAACGTGAGCGAGACGGTCGGACGGCGAACTGATGTCATCACCACCTTTCATGCCCTGACGGGATGCGATACCGTCGGATCATTCTTCAGGAAGGCCAAGCAGGTCGCCTGGGCTGCCTTCGTCAAAGCCAACGACGCCACACTCGCCGCCCTGGCCAAACTTCAAGGAGGACAGACGAACGTAGAATCTCTCAACGCAGTTCTGCTGTTCATCAGCCATATATACATGTATGACTGTCTGTTGTCATAGGCCAGGTGGATTGCTCTTCATAAAAAGAAGGTACAGCCAGCTCTCACACCACCGACGGAGGGTGCAGTGACGCAACATATCATGCGGGCGCAACTCCAAGCTCTTGTTTGGGAAAGAGTGTAAGAGCTGTCCCTGGTGACACTGACCCCACTGATTATGAGAAGATTACTTTCCAATAATTATTCAGTCGTCCATACTGCCTGCGCCACAATCAGTCCTGGAAGTCATCCGGTGCGGCTGCAAGGCCACCTGTGACACCAATCAGTGCTGTTGTCACCGCCAGGAGATAACCTGTTCCAACCTGTGCGAGTGCAGTCCGGACAAATGCCTCAACGATGACCCGAAACCCGATTTTGCTTTGGACGACGAGGAAGAGGACGGGAATTAGTTATGATTACTCACGATACGAAACAGAGTTTTCGCTGCCACGCCGGTTGAGTACCGATGATTACGTTCCATGATTCCATTTCGTAGTTCAGTTCCGTTACCGTCACCACTGAATTTATTGTTTACCTACAGTTATGAATTTTCAATAAAATTAATTAACACTATCATGCACGTGGACATATACACGTCACTCTGATTGTCTGGTCAAAAATCACGGCTTTTGATTGATGCAACTGTCGTGTCAAAAAAAAAAAAAAAAAAAAAAAACACACACACACACACACACCAAAAGTTCTGCAATTCTCATTGACGCGTGATACTTGGTCTGTAGACAGGCTAGCACATGTCAGCTTGAGGTAAGCTGAAAGACCCTTCTGGCAGGTTTTTTCCTGGTGTAAAGAAAATCTCTTATGTTGACTCTCTCTAGCGGTCGAGGACGGGTTAGTGTGTGGCAGGGGGCAGGGTTCTGTGAACGGCTCAGGCAGAGATTTGTCCAAGTCCTCCCATTTGGTCTGAAATCGCTTCAAGAGAGAAATATCAGGCCCAGAGGAATGGCCGATGCATGCTGTAAATGCCTTCTCGCACACCAATTCCCAGATGTGGTGACAACAAGCGAGGTGAAGAACTCTACTATTGAGCCGTTGCTTGATTATGGTACATGCCCCTGCCGAAATCCGTGTTCAAAGCTGTGGTGTTACAGGATAGGGCAGAAATGTGATCCGTTACTCCCCAGTCTTCAAGAGCAGTCATCACGGCATCGTCCATTAATTGTCCAGTCCCACTGGGAAGGATTAGGAGCTTTGCAACGCCATGTCCTGATGGGAGAGCCTGCACACATCTCTTTCCCCGCACACTCTGAGCATGTGCAAGCAGTTTTGCCTCCTAATTGGTGCGAGGATTATCACCTCGTGATTGGCCGCCTTCTCTTCAGCTGATACATGTAAACATTTCATCAGCTGATACATGTAGAGACAATAATAATAATGATGATAATTTTAATGCTCCCTTCCTCCACTGTCCTCCCTGCCAGTACATCACCCACCACTCACTCCCTTCCTCCACTGTCCTCCCTGCCAGTGCATCACCCACCCCTCACTCCCTTCCTCCATTGTCCTCCCTGCCAGTGCATCACCCACCCTTCACTCCCTTCCTCCACTGTCCTCCCTGCCAGTGCATCACCCACCTCACTCCTTCCTCCACTGTCCTCCCTGCCAGTGCATCACCCACCCCTCACTCCCTTCCTCCACTGTCCTCCCTGCCAGTGCATCACCCACCCCTCACTCCCTTCCTCCACTGTCCTCCCTGCCAGTGCATCACCCACCCTTCACTCCCTTCCTCCACTGTCCTCCCTGCCAGTGCATCACCCACCCCTCACTCCCTTCCTCCACTGTCCTCCCTGCCAGTGCATCACCCACCACTCACTCCCTTCCTCCACTGTCCTCCCTGCCAGTACATCACCCACCACTCACTCCCTTCCTCCACTGTCCTCCCTGCCAGTGCATCACCCACCCCTCACTCCCTTCCTCCACTGTCCTCCCTGCCAGTGCATCACCCACCCTTCACTCCCTTCCTCCACTGTCCTCCCTGCCAGTGCATCACCCACCCCTCACTCCCTTCCTCCACTGTCCTCCCTGCCAGTGCATCACCCACCCCTCACTCCCTTCCTCCACTGTCCTCCCTGCCAGTGCATCACCCACCCCTCACTCCCTTCCTCCATTGTCCTCCCTGCCAGTGCATCACCCACCCCTCACTCCCTTCCTCCACTGTCCTCCTGCCAGTGCATCACCCACCCTCACTCCCTTCCTCCACTGTCCTCCCTGCCAGTGCATCACCCACCCTCCCTTCCCTCCACTGTCCTCCCTGCCAGTGCATCACCCACCCTCACTCCCTTCCTCCATTGTCCTCGCTGCCAGTGCATCACCCACCCCTCACTCCCTTCCTCCATTGTCCTCCCTGCCAGTGCATCACCCACCCCTCACTCCCTTCCTCCACTGTCCTCCCTGCCAGTGCATCACCCTCCCATCACTCCCTTCCTCCACTGTCCTCCCTGCCAGTGCATCACCCACCCCTCACTCCCTTCCTCCACTGTCCTCCCTGCCAGTGCATCACCCACCCCTAACTCCCTTCCTCCACTGTCCTCCCTGCCAGTGCATCACCCACCCCTCACTCCCTTCCTCCATTGTCCTCCCTACCAGTGCATCACCCACCCTTCACTCCCTTCCTCCACTGTCCTCCCTGCCAGTACATCACCCACCCTTCACTCCCTTCCTCCACTGTCCTCCCTGCCAGTACATCACCCACCCTCACTCCTTCCTCCACTGTCCTCCCTGCCAGTACATCACCCACCTCCTCCCTTCCTCCACTGTCCTCCCTGCCAGTGCATCACCCACCTCACTCCCCTTCCTCCACTGTCCTCCCTGCCAGTGCATCACCCACCCCACTCCCTTCCTCCACTGTCCTCCCTGCCAGTGCATCACCCACCCCTCACTCCCTTCCTCCACTGTCCTCCCTGCCAGTGCATCACGTACCCTCCCTTCACTCCCTTCCTCCACTGTCCTCCCTGCCAGTGCATCACGTACCCTCCCTTCACTCCCTTCCTCCACTGTCCTCCCTGCCAGTGCATCACCCTCCCTTTCTTCCCTTCCTCCACTGTCACTGCACTGCACTGACAGGTAGGAGAGTGGAGGAAGGGAGTGAGTGGTGGGTGATGCACTGACAGGGAGGACAGTGGAGGAAGGGAGCATTATCATCATTATTATTATTATCTTTACATGTATCAGCTGATGAAATGTTTACATGTATCAGCTGATGAGAAGGCGGCCAATCACAAGGCGAGAATCCTCGCACCAATCAGGAGACAAGACTGCTAGCGCTCAGAGTGTGTGGGGAAAGAGCTGTGTGCAGGCCGTCCCGTCCTGATACCAGAACAGAAAGTCGGTCGCCTGTAGCTGCAGCACCACCTGCCATTGTCTGCACCATCTTGCCATCCCAGTGCACAACCAGCAGCACCAAAGGCCTGAACGAATTTTTAATTTCCTTGGCAGCCTATGCACGAAACTTCATCCGGTCTCGCCGGAAGGACTCGCGGATTAACACCAGCTCTTTGGGGTCATGACCAAGGGTTTTTGCAGCTGGTGCAAGTATATGAACTGCACGATCGGATATCTTGGCACTATCCATCACAGCTGAGAGTTGTGCATTCATGATTTTCTTCGAGCTCCTGGTGCACTTTATTGGGGGTATGACGACTGAAGATGGCCCTGCAACACAGCTGTCAGCAGCCTCTTCTGCACCATGACACTGAAAAGGGGAATGAATGGGACTGGAGCTGCTGGAACTTGATGTAGAGCTGGATACCAGTTCAGTTATTTCTTCCAGTTTACGCTTTTGAGCTTGAGAGCGCTTCATTCGCTGTTCTTTCCTCTCTTCGTCCATCTGCTGTTGTTCTTTTCAACGTGCAAGAGACATGACCTGTGTTGTTGCCATTGCGCCTCGCACACCTCCTCTGTGCTCATAAAACTCCCTGTCCTTATGATTGTAATCATTGAAATTGCATCTTCATGTGCAATGTCAAAGAGGCGATAGGGGGACAGAAGAAAATCATTCTCATTCTTCTGTTGTTTTTCTGTTTGCCCGTTTTTTTCTCCTTTAGACTTTTCCAGTTATCATGTAGTCGTACAACTTTCTCTCTGCTTGCACTTTCTGCATTGGAATATCTGCTTGATCCCAGAAGGTACTCACTAGGTTAATCGTTTCCGCTGCTGCTTCCTTGGTCTTCATCTTCTGGTTAAGATGGAGGTAGAGATAGTATTGAAGCACCTGTTTGCATGTTGGCAGCATGCTCCCCATGATAGTAGACTCGACTGAATCAAGTAGGTAGACACTTGTCATAGCTCTGGCTCCAGATGCCATGGTACCAAAAAAAAAAAAATAAATAAAAAAAAAAAAAAAAAAAAAAAATAAATAAAAAATAAATAAATAAGAAAAAAAAAAATAAATAAAATAAAATAAATAAATAAAAAAAATTAAAAGGGGGACCTTAATGTCAAGGCTGCAGTGCAGAACTGCGTATAGCAGAGAGGGAAGCGACTCTGTGCGTCTGTCTCTCACAGCATCACCCAAGCAACTACAGTCTCCGCAGAAAAAATGTCCGCACCTGGCAATAACATACATCTTTCCGACACAACATTACATTCTTGTTTAATTAAGCACACATGGTCACAAAAACTATTGATATGGACAGAAAATTTGCCCAGTATGATAGCCCCTTTACACTTCCCAAATTCTGCAAGATTTTTATGACACTAATGAAACCTTGTTATTAGAGCAAACATGTATTACTATATAATAACTTTATATAAATAAAGATAAAGTTGGGGGCATACGCTGTAGCAGCGCATGGCCTTGGTGCTCTTCTCCGTAACACTGGCCCTTGAGCCTGTGGTGGGATGGAGCCCATTACCCCAGGACACAGGGCCAGTGTGACATCCGGGTTACCATAGTTTACCTTCCCCAGGCTTTCCCAGGTACCCATTCATCGACCAGCCCGAAAGGGAGGAACAGCTGGGTGAGCTGTACACCGATTGCCCGGGCCGGGATTTGATCCCGGGCCCGTGGAGTAAATGCCGGGCACGCTGACCACTAGACCACAGTGGCATTATATAAATAGTTGCAGATAAATTTAGCAAATAACATATAATATAGAGTATTCATACATTCTTTTTCTAGTGATTTCTATTCATTCATTAATTCTCATTAATATATATATATATATATATATATATATATATATATATATATATATATATATATATATATATATATATATATATATATATATATATATATATATATATATATATATATATATTATACAAATATATAGTATAATATCCACACAATCAATAACATCGCCCTCCTTGGAGGCAGGCGATACATAATAAATGTGAAAAAAATAGACATTATTAAAATTAAATCCTCTGATCGATATTAATCTACACACAACTTAATATTAAATATTAGATTACCGTAAGACTTATGCAGCATTTTTACAGGAATGTAAGTCTCAGGAAGGAGTTCTGCGGAAGAAGATAAATGAGTATGAGTATCAAAGTACCAATGTAAAATCCCCCCCCACACACACACACACACACACACACCACTTTCACCAGCCAACAACTACATAGCAGTTACCTTCCCGCCTTACAGGCTTGGATCATACTGCCCCTTCCCCCCCATCTCCTCTTAGTGAGTCACATCCAGTGGTAGGGTTGAGAAATTAATGTCAAGCAAATGATCTTTGGTCCCTTGAAAGCAATAAAACCTAGCCCAAACCCAGCAATTCTCAGAAACGGCCCTCACTCACTACACACTTGTTGGCATACAGACAATCATACATACGTAACCCTCCCATCCCTCCTACCTGCAACACACAAACAAACAAACAAACAAACAAACACACACACACACACACACACACACCAGCATTCCTGAAGCTGAGACTGAAGGCTGAGACAATGTTAGCACAATGTGGCAAGGCATTTCAGTACACAAGACAGCAAAATGAAAAGTTCCTGAATTATACTTTTCAACATTTAAAATTATCTTCTCCATATAATATGTTTTCTTTTGCTAGTTGAGCTAGGCACTTTTTACATATAACTATATCTGCTTCGGAAAACGTCATAGTATTATACTCATTTTCATTTTTTCACCTACTGTTCAGACTTCTTGTTTTCAATGTGTAAATTTATGGCATTTAAGGCTGTTATAATGGATTCTAGTGGTTCGCCACAAGCTTAGTAAGCACACTTTTTTATAGTAACGTTTATCTTGTTTGCCTGGTTCATACTGCCGGCCCCTCTCCCTCACCTCTTGGGCGAGTAACAATCAGTCAAGGTTGATGACAATGACATTTGGTAACTTTGGTAGAATAGTAGTCAGAAATCCCAAGCTGTCTGCATTCACTATTTCATTGTATTAAGCACTCTGCCACTGCCTCCTTGAAGCAGTTTGCTGATCGGACTCCATTCAGACAGAGCTATTGAACACAGCAGTCAAAAGTATTTTGCCTAATCAACTCCCTTTCTCTAACTGGCTGTCTAATTTCTCTAAATCTTTTACTGCTATTTTCAAGTTAACTGATCCATTGGACTTGTTAGCTGTATGCCTCCTGAAGACTACCAGCACAGGACTTCATACCCTTGGGTCTCAGTCCTATGATGTCAAACTTTCTAATGCAGGAATTAATAAAAATTTCAACTAGTATTTCATCCCTATCTCTGGTAAACTCAATTTCAGTCTTCCTTCAACTGCATTCCCTTCTTCCTATGACTTACTTTCAAGAGGGGAGTATTAAGACCTGTCTAATCAATTTCTCTTTTGGAATATTCTTCTGTTGTTTTATGGGTACTAGAAGTGTGCCCACAGACAGTTTGTCTATGGACAATGTGCCTACAGACAGTTTGACTACCGGACATTATGCCTACGGGCACCATGGCTACCGTTCATTATGGCTAACGGACATTTGGAAATTATTTATCTATTTATTTTTTTTTATTTTTTTTTTTTTTTACATCTTCAACTATGGCGCCTGCAGGTTTGTTTGGAGGGGCCTGGTAGTATGGCCCAGCCCGTTGTGGCGCAGGCAAGTGTTTAAAGTGGCGCCATCTTGCACTGGCTCATGCTGCCCCCGGAGCTCATCTTTAATCCTAAAATCTAGAGTCCGAGTTGATGGGTGGTCTTCTGGACAGCATGTGGGTAGTCTTAAGCTGGCGTCACACAGGGCAAATTTCTGCCAACATATTGCTCGTTTTTGTTGGTGATAATCGCCAACCAACAATGTTGTGCATCACACTGCTTCCCTGAACACTATTGTGTTGACACCACGCTCCAACAACAACAAACACCACACCAGCATCATCTCCAGCCACTTTACCATGAATTGGAAAGATATTGAGGATTTAGAAGATTGTACTGCTGCATTGCACATAATGAAGAATGTGCTATGACTGCAGGAATGCCAGAAGAGGCATTGGGGGCGTCCATGGCTAGTTTGTTAAACTTTGTTTATAACTCGCGCCAGGCACAGACTCCACCCCAGGGCGGGGGCCGGGACCGGGGTTGCCAGATTCTTTTGACGATAAGTAGTACACATCAAAAAGTAACGGATTTCAACATGAAGTAGCCCAATACATTTCAGAATTACTCAAAATTTAAGTAGCAGGTAGTGGATTAAAAAGTTAGTAGCGGGGTCGGTGACCCACCATACAGTCAGTTGAGTGTTATAAATAACTTTACACAGTGGTCAAATAAATCACAAACACATACTTGCACATGTATGTCGGTTTGGAGTTTTACCATTTACAATTAGAGTAAATATGTACAATGATTGATTTTCAATCTACATTTACAACTTATAGCACAAATGTCATTTGACCCCGTTTCCTCCCGACCAGTCTGACATCACATCTGTTGTCCAATCTTCTCGACCCACCAGATCTTGTTGATTGTTCATTTTGCCCAACAGCCAACAAAACGACCAACATGTTGAGCAAAATTTGCCCTGTGTGACGCCAGCTTTAGGCCATCGCAGCGGTTGAAAAATCCCACCTTGGTGTCTCCAGGCGTGGATCGAACTCGCGTCGTCCTAAACACAGCACCGTCACTCTACCCACTCAGCCACCACCTCCACAAAATGCTACACTAAACACCCTATACACTATTCATGCCATGATAACTCAATCAAGAACAGTACCATTGGTGTTCTGTGTCACAAAGCATAAGAACAAAGGAGCCTACGATGCAATATGGACTTTTCTTGAGAACGAAGAATTTTAAACCCAGCATCCCTGATGCTTGACTCTGAAAGAGCAGCATTAAATTCTATCAAGATACGTTCCAGAGTCAAATCAGTAGTTGTCTGTTTCACTTTGGGCAAGGTGTGTGGTGAAGAATGAAAGCCAAAGGACTTGCCAGCTGGTATGCTCAGTGTCCCGTAAATGAACATGATTAAATCACTTCAAACACTTGCATTCGTTCCTTAACAAGATGTTAGCCACATATATGAACGATTTATGTCTGCACTGGATGAGGAAATGGACAATATTTTGGGAGATTTTCTAAACTATTTCGTGTATTTGTGGATTGGAAATGTGGATCGAGTAGAAAGATGACAGCCAGTATTTCCGCAGGAACTTTTGAATTTACATTAAAGAGTTTTACAAAAGTTGCTTCACACCAACATGTCGATAGGAGGCTGGCACACAGCCTTAGACCTAAGTGTTGCCACTGAACACCCAACTCTGTGCTGACTATATATATATATATATATATATATATATATATATATATATATATATATATATATATATATATATATATATATATAGATCAAATCGTATGATAACGGATTCGTAAGGCAGTTTCCTATGACGCAGTATTGTTTCAGAACCGTATGTTCAGATCACACGGGTAAAACCATCTATGATGCAGTTCGTGGTCTGCCCTGCCAAATGAGCGCAGAGTTGCCAGGTTGGATTTTTTTCAGAGGGGGAAAATCTCATGGTGGCAGTTGTTCTGGTTTTTGGGAGGATTTCTATCCCATCTCTCTCTCTCTCTCTCTCTCTCTCTCTCTCTCTCTCTCTCTCTCTCGCTCACTCTTTCTCTCTCTGCATATTTTTGTATTCAGTAAGTTACAAATTATCCTCACTATCAGAATGATCATATATAGCCAAAATTTATAGATGTAAACAAGAAGAATGTTCACAGTCGGCTGCCGTGGCCCTCACTCAAATTCCAAGTCACAGTCATGGCGTGCTCCCCAACCACTCCACATCTATTCCCGTCAATCTTTTCCTCCTCCTTTGCTCCTTTTTTCATATAAAGTGGACCTGGCCCAACTGTCTATTCTGGCAGGCAAAAAAAAGAAAGTGATCTGGCTAACTAGCCTATGAAAGTCTACAGCAGGCGCCACTTCTCCATATGTCAGCCTGCTGGCAAACTGGCTTTTAAAAATCTAAATTGGTGTTCCTAGAGCCTTTCCTTTCTTTTGTCTTTCTTGCTGCCCAGTCCAAAAGGGAAGAAATCAGAGACACGATGTATAAAAAACTAATGAGAGAGAGAGAGAGAATCTTTGAAAGTGGGTGGTCACCACTAATTATTGCATTAATATGCATGCCAAATATTATTTTTGTCGATTTTGGGTTGGCAGGGAAAGTAAATGGTTGGGCGAGACTGGGCGGTTTTTGGGTGGAATGTGTATGAAAGTACAGATCTGTATTATTAGATGTACTTGCTAATAATGTGTATTTGTATGTGTTATGTATTTGTGGGAATTCTGCCAATAACTATGTGTTTATTTGTATATGCATTATGTATTTGTGGAAATTACGCATTCTATGGAGAATGCGCTATCGATGCTCGCCGTGACGTGTAGCTTTGGGAATTGTGGTGGCAGGCAGTGCTGCCTCAGTGGCCAGTCGCTAGGTGGTCAGCGCCTCACATCCACTCGATGCTCTGAGAGCGTAGGGAGGTGGAATGCATCTGTGCATGCATTAAGTGACTCTGATGGTGCTGAAGTGCAGCTTCTGTGTGTTTATAAGGTATGTCATTATTATATATGCAAATTGGGGAAAATGTGGGTTAACTTCATATCACTGGTACTAAGTTTGTAACAGCTGGTTCGCCTATTCATATCATTTGTGATTGGATTACTCTTTTACAATGTACAGTCGCGATATGAAGTGATGTCGTCGTGTTGGTTTATTTTCGATCACGCAAGTATCGTTATATATTTTCAAGAGTACCATTATTTTCCTGTATCTTCATCATAACTTAACTAAATATATTTTTCAAGCTACAAAAAAAAAAATAGAAAAGAAATATTCAATGATGTCTTACGCAGAGTTGTCGAAATATTTTGACACAAAGTGTTTTCATTCAGCAAGGAACAAGTCAAATGAAGTCCAAATATCGACATGCTCAAACAGAAAGTAAAATTAACTTTTCATGATCATTGTTGACAACAATAAATCTAACATATGCACAATATATAGGACATGAATGATTAGTCGATATCCTAAACTAAGATGGTAATTGATTTAATTTATACTCAGATGATGATGACGTCATCGCCTCGCACTCATACCTATTATTCAGCCCTGACTCACTTTTTGCCTTTCGTGGTCACCATAATGATAACAAAGCTTTCCGTGGACTTTAATGCATGATAGTGATCAAGGGAAGATGCTACAGCCTATAACTACTGAGGATAGTCGGAGATGGAAAAATAAGAATAAATAGCTTTAGAATAGTCGTGTTTTGTAACTCCAAGCTCCTCACTCTTTGCTGCCGATCAAACATCATTGCCTTTCTTGGTCAATATAACGATGACAAAAGCTTCATGTAGACTTTTAATGCTTGGAGGTGATCAGTGGAACATGTCCACAGCTTATAAGTGCCATAGAATAATCAAGGAGGGTGGGGAAATAAAAAAATATGGCTTTGAAATGGAGGTGGTGGTGGTGAGGGTAGGCTAATCGCAGTGTTGCCAAACATTAGGCTATGGTCGAGTGTTCAGTATAGGCGTTCAAAATTTTGATCGCTCAGATAATTATGGCAACCCCTGCCCATGAAGACATTCTTCATTCATCATCGTTACTGAGCAATGTTACTATATATTTCAGTGCCCATGCTTATGATAAGAAGCAATCATAGTGAATAAAAGGTATTTAATGTGAAACCTTATTATTTGATCATTTCTTAATCAATAAAATGCAAAGTAACGCCAGTAACTGTCCATTCGCTTCATGTCATACCAGTGTGTATAACTGATACCCACACGTAACACTAACATGCCACATGCCCCTGTCTCATTCTCCCCCTGCAGGTGTAAGTGTCGGGCAGCCAATTGTCGCCAACGCTACAACGAACTGGGAACGCCTTCGGAAATTTTACACACTGAACGAGACCGTGACGCCAGACATGCTCCGGGATGTAACCACCTCCTGCACAGATTCTCGACGATTATGGCCTCCTCTGGGGCCCAGGTGCCTGCTTTGGAGATGGGCTGGGAGGAGTGTGGTTCTGCCATGAGGGGTGAGTGGGAGGGGGAAAGAAGAGGAAGAGATGGGGAGACGTGAGGAAGGAGTAGGAAGTGGAGAAGAGGAGAAATAGGTGGAGGAAGGATGGATGTAGGGAAGAGGAAGAAGGAGGAGGAGCGTTGGAGAAGAGAGGGTTAATAAAAAGTTGGAGGAAAAGAAGGAGGAGGAGGAGGAAGAGGAGGAGGGGGAAGACGAAGAAAATGAGCAGGAATTGGGGCAGGAGAAGTAGGAGGAGGAGAGGAGGAATAGGAGGAGAAGGATGATTAGGAAGAGGAAGAAGGAGGAGGTGAAGGAGAAGCGTTGGAGAAGGAGGTTAATGAGTGTTGGAGGAAAAGAAGGAGGAGGAGGAGGAAGAGGAGGAGGGGGAAGACGGAGAAAATATAAGGGAATTGGGGCAGGAGAAAAGCAGGGAGGAGGAGAGGACAACAGAGGAGAAGGAGGGACAGGGAAGGAGGAAGAAGAAGGAGGAGGAGGAGAAGCGTTGGAGAAGGAGGTTAATGAGTGTTGGAGGAAAAGGAGGAGGAAGAGGAGGAGAAAGTAGGATGTTTTGGAGCACGAGAGGGGTGATTAAAAATGGGGAGTTTGTTGTTGCCTGTTCTTGTTCTTGTTCTCACTCTGTCTCCTCCCTCCTTTCCTCCTCCATCTCTTATCTCCCTCGTCCATGCTAGTCAAGCTGTTAGTCTGCTTATCTCCCTCCAACATACTCCTCCTCTCCTCGCGTCCCTCACTCTTTCACCTTTCAGCCTGCTCCTACCCAAAGCTCCACCTTTACCTGGCAACTCCACCCACGCCTCATTTTATCTTTCCTTTTCTTTAGCTGTTGTTTTCTATTCTCTTCTCTTCCTCCTTTCTTACCCTTCGTTCTTATCTTTTCTTTGTGTTTATCTCCTCACCTTTCACCTTTTACCTGCTTTCTACCTGTGCTCACCTTACCTGGCAACTCTACCTACGCCTCATTTTGTCTTTCCTTTTCCTAAGCTGTTGTTTTCTATTCTCTTATCTTCTCTTCCTCCTTTCTTACCCTTCGTTCTTATCTTGTCTTTGTCTTTGTCTTATCTCCCTCACCTTTCTCCTTTTCACTAATTCCTTCGCTCTTTCCTTATTACTCATCCTTTTTTTATATTTTCCTCACCTTCTCCTACTTTCAATTCCTTCTTTCTTTTTTTCTCTATCTTTTTCTCCTGACCTTTTGCCTCTTCCACACTTTTCCCGACTCTTTGCTATTTCCTTTTCTTGTTCTTTCATTTCCTCACCTCCTCCTCCTTCCCTACCTGTCGTTTTTCTTTCTTTTCTTTACCTACAATTTTCTTTACCTCATGTTTTTTTTCTTTTTATTTCGCATCTCTTAGTCAATTTCTTTTTCTCACTTTGTCCCATTTTCTTATGTTTTCTTTACGTCACCTTTTGCTGTTTTCTTTTTTCTTCTTTCCTGTTGTTTTCCTTTCTTTATCTCCTCTTATTTTTCTTTTCTTTGCCTTTTTCTTATGCCAGCTTTCCACTCCTGCTTACTTTTCTTCCTTCCTCTCTATTTTTTTTATCATTAATATCTCTCTTTACTTACTCCTTCCTTTTCCTTTTCCCCGTCAGTGTCTTTTCATTTATTCTTCCTTTCTTTTCCGCTTCTTCGTCAGGTTTTCTTTTCATTAATCTTCCTTTTCCATCTTTTTGTCAGTCTTCATTTTTATGTAATTTTCCTGTCTTTTCCTTTCCCTTATGTAGCTTTCTTTTCATTTCATCTTACTTCTTTTCATATCCCCTTCAGGTTTCTTTTATATAATCTCCTTCGTCTTCCTCTCTCCTGTCAGTCTTTTTTTTATCTATTTTCACTTTCTTATTATCTTATCTTCCTTCTTCTCCCTCTTCCATTTTTACTTGATCATCCTTCTTTCTCCCCCGTCAGGCTTTCTTTTCATCGCATCTTCCTTGATTTCCCTCTTTCCTTTTCATTCAGTCTCCCCTCTTCTTCCTCCCCTCCGCCAGCCTGTACTCAGGACCCACCCAATCCCGGAGCCAACATGACGCAAGGAAATGGCACACGGCAGGTGGGACACAACCTTACCTACACCTGTCAGCCCGGCACCTTCATCCCGCCCCGAGAGGTAAGGAAGTCTGGCTCACCTGTTGCGTCTATATACCTGTGGCTCACCTTTTAGGGGGGTGGGCGGATGCGGTTGGAGGTAGGAGTTTGTTTGTTTGGTTGTTTCTAGGTGGGGTTGGGTGGGGAGAGGAGGGGTCAGTTGGTTTGTATGTTGTTGGTGGTTGTGTTTGTGTTTGGGAGCGAAGGGGAGACTTTTTTTTTTTTTTTACAGCAATGGAAGTTTCGCAAGGGCAACAAAGAGAGAAAACAATAGAGCCTCTACCTCTAATTCTACCTTCAACTTTACTTTTCTACCTGTATCTCTCTCTACCTGTCTACCTCTACTTCTCTACCTCTACCTCTTCCTCTCTACCTGTCTACCTCTCCCTCTATTTCTACCTGTCTACCTCTCCCTCTATTTCTACTTTTAACTTCAACTTTTCTACTTTTACCTCTAACTTCGACTTCTACCTCTACGTATAACTGTCTACCTCTACCTCAACTTCCCTATCTCTGCCTCTACTGATCTACCTCCCACTTTGCTCCTCTACCTTCTCTACATCTGCTTTTCTACCTCTACTTGTCAACCTCTACCCGTAACATCTATCCCTCTCTCTCTACCTGTCTACCTCTCTCTCTCTCCCTCTACCCATCTACCTCTCCCTCTATTTCTACTTCTAACCTCAACTTTTCTACTTTTACCTCTAACCTCAACTTCTACCTCTACCTATAACTGTCTACCTCTACCTCCTCCTGCCTACCTCTACCTCTCTCTACATACAGCTGTGCGAGGAGCCGCGGACTGAAGTGGAGGTGATGTGTGAGACGAACTACACCTGGACGTACAAGGAAGACGACCTGGACTGCTACCCACGTGAGTCCCCCTTCACCTTGTCACCTGGCGGACCCTTAACCCTTCTCCCCTTTCTCCCCTGCAGCCCCTTTAAACTCCCTCACATACAAGCACTAGACCCCATAATTAAAAACCTCCCCTTAGCCTCCTCCCCTTAGCTTACCCCTCCCCTCCTATATATCGCTTCTCACCCCTCCCGTACTCCCCTCCAGCCCCTTCAGACTCCCCCCCCCCCACACCACAAGCACTGGACCCCTTAGGCACCTCCCCTTACCCTCCTCCCCTTACTTCATCCTCCCTCCATCCTCAATCTTAAGGGAGTATTACACTGGGCAAATTTTCCGTGGATCTTCAGTCAAACCACGATTTCCGCTGGCGTGGCTCTCATTTGTTTCTTGTTATTGCTGCTGCTGATGATGGTGAGTAATACCGTCGTCATTCGGTGAAATCTGTACCGTAGCTTTGGAAGATCGTGGACACGTCAGAAAACCACGGAAATATAAGAACCACGCCAGCGGAAATCGTGGTTTGACAAGATCCACGGAAAATTTGCCCAGTGTAATAGCCCCTCTAGGATGGTTTATTACACCCACCCATTGTTTTTGTTTTGTTTTTGTTTAATTACAGCAAAGGAGACAGCACAAGGGGACGAAAAAAAAAGGAAACAACAATAAAAAAAAAGCTCGCTACTCGCTGCTCCTGTAAAAAATCCGAAGAGGTGGCCGAAAGAGCACTGTCAATTACGTGTTGTTGTTGTTGTTGTTGTTGTTGTTGTTGTTGTTGTTGTCGCCTCTGCCCCGCCTCCAGACCATCCATTCCCATCCATCCATCCGTCATCCTCTTCCCTTCCCTTCCCTTCCTAAGCCTTCCTCATCCATTTTTGTTAGTTCGTTCGTTGGTTCAGCTCCCGTTCATCCTCTTACACTGCTCGTCATCCTCTTACTCTACTCGGCATCCTCTTAGACTCCCACTACTCTACGTTTTTTTTATCATCATTATCATCATTATTGCTCATTATGTCTTCGTTTTGTCTCCCTTTCATTCCCCTTTTCATCATTCCTCGTTTTTCTCTTTCTAGATGTCGCTCTCCATTTGTTTCTATTATTTTATCCCTTGTTTTTGTCCATATTCTGATTGTATAGTTTTCCTCCTCATCTTTTTCTTTTTTTTCTTTTCTTTTTCTTTCCCCTTTAGTTAATGTGTCTGTTTTTTCTGGGTTTTTTTGTGCGTGTAATTGGCGTCCTTTTGTTTTCTACTTGTTTTGTTTTGTTTATCTGATGCTCCTTTGTTTTGGTACTCATCCTGTTTGTTTTGATTTCTCCCTCGTATCTTTTTCATTTTTTTTCTTTCTTTTCCTTTCCGCTCTAAATTGATCCGCCTGTTTTTTTTTTTTTTTTTTTTTTTCATGTATTTGATGACCTCCTTTTCGTATCCATCCGTCCAAGAAACTGCGAATATTTTCCCGTCATCTTGTTTCTTGTTTTCATTTTTCTCTGCGATTTCTTTCTCTTTTTATTCATCCGCTGTGTTCTGCCTTTTTCGTACCTTCATCTTTGCATCTTCACTTCACTAACTCAATTTTTCGCCTCACATCGCGTTATTCCATTCCCCTTCACTCATCCCCTTCGTACTCTTATCTCTGTGCATCGTTCGAGCGTCAGAGAATAAAAATCGTAGCGTCTGTGTACCAGGATTTCCATTTTCCTCGTTGTCAGGAAAATTCTTCGTCGTCATGAATGTTGCGAAAAACAGCTTCCCTTGATCGTCCGTTTCTCGTTTGGTTGCTGTTTGTTCCTCTTGATTACCTCGTACCTCTCGTTCTTGGGATTTTTCATGTAAGGAGATTGATCTTTAATTGAAACTGAAATGGAACGGTTGGTGTCTTTCTTTCCCTTTGGTTCAGAACACTTGAATCTGATGTGACACTTTTAATTTATGTTTCTTTTCCTTTGGTTCATTACACTTGCATCTAAAATGAAACTGCACGTAGGTTTTTTTTCTCTTGGTTCATAACACACACTTTTAAAAATCGCGTCTGTGTCCTGAATTACTTACCAACAGACTGAATGACTGGCTTGCCTGCTTCCCAACTGACTAAACGACTGACTGACTGACTGACGAAGTTGCTTGACTTTTTAATGTATTTACTGACTGGCCAATTGAATGGGTTACTGACTGATTGACTGACCAACTGACTAAAGGAGTGAATGAATTGTTTGACTTACCGACAGACTGACTGATTAACTGATTGACTGACAATGATTTATGACTGATTGACTTGACTGACTTACTAACTAAACGAATAGACAGATGAATGAATTATTGACTGACTGACTTGACTGACTGACTGGCTGACTGACTGAATGACTTGAAACTGATTGACTTTACTGACTTAACAACTAAATGAATTACTGACCCACTGATTTACTTGACTGACTGACTGGCTTGCCCATTTACCTTCCACATTTTATAGTCCTGTGTTTTTTGTTTCAGTGTGCCCGGACGATCCTCCTTACGTGAGGGACAACGTCACCTCCTCGTGGGACGAACTAACCAGGCTTGTCGGGACGCAGGTGAGTGGGTGGAGTGTTTACCTGTCTGGCTGGCTGTTTGTGTGTCTGCTTGTCTGTGTATCCGTCTGTCAGTGTTGATTTGTCTGTCTGCTTGTCTGTGTATCTGTCTGTCTGTGTTGGTTTGTCTGTCTGCTTGTCTGTGTATGTGTCTGTCTGCTTGTCTGTGTATGTCTGTCTGTGTCGGTTTGTCTGTTCGTATATGTGTGCCTGTCTTATGTTTATGTGTGTGTGTGTGTGTGTGTGTGTGTGTGTGTGTGTGTGTGTGTGTGTGTTTATTTTTACAGTAAAGGAAGCAGCTCAAGGGCAAAAATAAATGAGAAAAAAGCTTGCTCATCAGTGTCCCTGTAGTGTATGTATCCTTATTTAAGTCAATATTTTTTTAATCTGGATACTGTGTGTGTGTGTGTGTGTGTGTGTGTGTGTGTGTGTGTATCCATTTAAGTCTGTTTTCTGTTTTGCATATGTGTCTGTGGCTGCTTATATACCTGTGTGTGTGTGTGTGTGTGTGTGTGTGTGTGTGTGTCCCTTTAAGTCTATGTTTCCGTGTTAAATCTGTGTCGTCTAGCGGCTACACGTGACCACTCGGCCTTGTCTACCTCTACTCCCAGGTATTAACGCTGCAATCACCTCTCATTTTCCATTCAAGCCTCGTCTACCTTCTTAGCCCAGTCTCTCTTTATTCCCCTTTTATCCATTCCCTTATAGGCTTATGAATGTGGACTCAGCGGGGGTGGGTGGGTGAGGCATCGGGGGTGTGGAGTGAGCTAATTTTATTCAGGTCTTCTAATGAATACTTTTACCAGGTGTGTGTCAGGTGTATACCCCTCACCCCCTCTCCCCCCTCCTCCCCCTTGTTGCTCTGCCTCTTTGAAGTTCCAGTAAAGTTAAGGTCGTTTACTGAAGGCTGAAAAAAATAAACTGATTTGCTTTATTATTTTCCATTATTTATATTTCTGATGGGTTTTTTTTTATTTATTTTTTTATTTTTTTATTTTGTCGGTTTGTCGAAGGGATTACCTGCCGTGCTTATTTGATTGTGTTACGTTTGGTTAGCCGCCTCACCTGTTAGTATTACCTGTTATATTGTACCTCTTAATGTTGCTCTGCGTCAACCTGTATCCGTTCACAAAACTCATTCACTGTTATCTCATTGGTATCGGCCCCTGTCTACCTGTTGGTTTTGCCTGTTTCTGTATAAGTGTTATTTTTTGTCTGTTAGTGCTCATGTTGCTTGTCATTTTTTGTCTGTTAATGTCACCTGCCAGAAAAGATGAGTTAAAAATACTCTAGTGAGATAAAGAAAAAAAAGTAGGCTGTCTAGTGTACGTGTAACATTTGTCTTAGTGTCTGTCAGTCAATTATTCTGTCTCTCTGTTGGTTGGTTTGTAGGTGTGTATGCCTGTCCGTCTGTCTGTCTGTCTGCCATTTCACCTGTCTGTCTGTTTGTCTGTGTCTTCCTATCTGTCTATCTGTCAAACTGCCTGTGTCTATCTGTTTATTTGCCAATGTCTGTCTGTCTGTTTATCTACCTGTCTACCTGTCAGTTCACCTGTTTATTTATTTTATTTTTTTACAACAAAGGAGACAGCTCAAGGGCACAAAAAAAGGAAACAATAATAATAAAAAAGCCCGCTAAACTATACTACCTATGTGTATATTTTGTACCTTATATTTACGTGTCCAACCCTTTCGCCCAGGTAAACTTCACCTGTCCCACCAACCACACCTTCCCCGACCTCAATGACACCGTGATCGTCACCTGCGAGGATGACGGGGAGTGGACGACGCTCAACACCTTCTTCCTCACCTGCCGCATCCGTGAGTCCCTGCGTGGTGATGAGGGTGGTGATGACGTGGTGGTGGAAGTGACTGGTGATGGTGATGGTGGTTACAGTGGTAGTGATTGAGTGGTAGAGAAAAAAAAAGGAGGACGAGGAGGGAAATGAGAAAAAGAGAAGGAGGATTAGAAGCAGAAGAAAAAGAAGAGAAAGATAGAAAAAAGGAGGAGGATAGTGGTGTTGGTAAGGTGAAGGTGATGGTGGTGATAGTGGTGATGAGGATGGTGCTGGCAGTGGTTATAGTGGTAATGGTGATGAGGGTGGTGATAGTGGTGATGGAAGTGACTTGGTGTTTTTGTGATGGTGATGGTGGTTAGGGTGGTGATAGTGGTGGTGGTAAGATGAAGGTGATGGTTATAATGGTGATGGGGGTGATAGTAGTGATGATGATGGTGGTGATGGTGGTGATGATTTTACGTGGTGTTTTGGTTTAGAGATGAATGGCCAGAAGAGAGATCAGTTCCGGTTATCATCATCATCATCATCATCATCATCATTATTATTACTACCATTGCTATTATTATCATTATTACTTTATGCTAAAAATGTAAGTCTCTCTGGAGTGTTCAAAGGATTCAATATGTAGCCAACTAGGAAGCAGAGGGGGAGAGATTAACCTGGTAGCAGCGGGGATCATGTTTCTTAATGGGCCCTCTAAGCGAGAAAAATGAGAAGAAATCATTACTCACACAAACCATTTCATAATATATATCAAAGCATTTGTGATCAGTTTATGCATCATCTATTTTGGGGGGGTTTATATCATGGCACAAATTTGGCCCGTCGCTGCTACATGGTAAAGCCACAAATTTGGCCCGTCGCTGCTATACTGGGTTAATATCCTACCCATGAAAAAGAAAATAACATGAAAAAGAAACTATTTGCTCTACTCTTAAACCAGTGCTGCAGGTTTTCCGCATTCACAGCACTTTTAGGGAGCGAGGTCCATCCTTCATTCCAGCCCGTGATCCCTTTTACCTTCACATTACTTTGACGGCGTTGCATTTCTTTAGCCTGGCCGGCCTCTCATGCCTTCCGTATTCCCTTTGCTAACTCAAGGAATGAATAGAAGGTGAAAAGAGGAGGGGGAGTAGGAAGGAGGGTTAGGAGGAGGAGGAGGAGGAGGACTTTCACCCCTGTCTTGTCTTACCCTCCCCAAACCTTTCCCTTTCCCCTTCCCAACTCTTCCCTTTCCCCTTCCCAACTCTTCCCTTTCCCCTTTCCAGCCTGCCCCGACGCTGAGCCTTTCCCAACCCCCGACAACGCCACCGTCGAATATGCCCCGAGTTCCGCCCCGTACTGGGTCAGCGACGAGTTTCTCTACATGTGTCCCGATGGCTACGTGTCCCCCTTGTCCAACACCAACGCCACCCAGCACTGTGAGGAGGAAGACGGGTGGATCCTCAGCGAGCCGGGCTTTGGGTGCTACAAGGGTGAGCTGTGTGTGTGTGTGTGGAGGGGTGTCAGTGGGTGGGTGGATGGGGGAGTTAGGTAAATGGGTGTGCATGAGGTGTAGATGTGTGGGTGTATTTTTTTTTTTTTTTTTTTTTTTTTTGAAGGGGTGTAGTGTTGATGCATCACACTTCCTGACTGGCTGCTTGGCTGAGTGACTGTTTTCCTGACTGGCTGAAGGGCTGTCTGACTGGTTCGCTGGATGGTGGGTTTCCTGGCTGATTGCTTGGCTGGTTGGATGGTTGGATGGATGGGTCGATGACTTGGAGACTGGGTGATTGATTGGCTTTCTGGCTGGCTGGATGAATGAGTGGATAGGTGGTTGGTTTGCTGGGTGGTTGGCTATTTGGCTGGTTAACTGGTTGGCCGGGTGGGGTGGTTACTGTTTGACTGGTTGAGTAGGTGTCTGGCTGGCTGGGAGACTGGTTAGCTAACTGACTGAGAGACTGGCTGGGAGACTGGCTGGATGGTTGGCTGTTTGGCTGGGCGGGTGGGTGGCTGAGTGAGTGGGTGACTAACAGGGTGGGAGGTCAAGGCTATAACTTTGTTGCTAGTTGGTTATGTAGATCTTATTCCCCTTCAACCCCCTCCCCTCCCCAGCGTGCCTTCAGGACCCGCAGCCCATCCTCGAGCCGGGCAACACCACCTGGGACGGGTTCAGTAGACTCGTGGACACGCAGGTGGGTCTGGGTGGGAGTGACCGCGTCCAATCACCGGCCTCCGTTCTCCATTTCCTTTCTTCATTACATTATCTTCTATCAGGGCTTCCTTTCCAGCAGGTTGTTTTCTGCACCCTTATCAATATCTTCTCTTCTTACTGCCAACCAGGTTCATTATAGGAGCAGTGAGTAGCCGGCTTTTTTTTTCACTTTTGTTACCTTTATTTGTGCCCTTGAGCTGACTCCTCTGCTCTATAAAAAAAAATAACACCATTAACATCATTAGCATTCCCCGTCAGTCTGGGTACTTTTCTTTCTATCCTTCCTTCCCTTCCAGACACCGTTTATTTTTTTTTATTTTCATGAGCCTTCCTTCCAGCGAACACCGGGTGTCAGACTTAAGGGGCTATTTTCCGTGGATCTTCAGTCAAACCACGATTTCCGTTGGCGTGGTTCTCATATTTCCGTGGTTTTCTGACGTGTCCACGATCTTCCAAAGCTACGGTAGATTTCACCGAAGGACGACGGTATTACTCACCATCATCAGCAGCAGCAATAACAAGAAACAAATGAGGACCACGCTAGCGGAAATCGTGGTTTGACTGAAGATCTACGGAAAATTTGCCCAGTGTAATAGCCCCTTTACAACATTGCCCTTTCCCGCCAGGCCTTCCTCTTAAGCCACAGCTCGGTTATTGGTTTTCCTTTCTCTGCATCTTCCCTTATTCCTCGTTATTCCCTCCAGGTTACACTTACCACGTTTTCCTCCCATGACGGGCCTATCCTCTAAGGACTTGGTAGCATTGTTTTCTTTATTCCGAACCTTCCCTCCTTATGAACTCTCCCTCAAGCCCAAACTAACCAGATAATCTCTTTCGTTAGGCCAACTCTCCTCGCCTCAAGTTGCTTCATTCTTTCATCTCAAGCTTCTCTTCTTATCATCTTTTCCTCAGTGCCTTCTCCCCTCACCTCAAGTTGCTTCATTCTTTCATCTCAAGCTCCTCTTCTTATCATCTTTTCCTCAGTGCCTTCTCCCCTCACCTCAAGTTGCTTCATTCTTTCATCTCAAGCTTCTCTTCTTATCATCTTTTCCTCAGTGCCTTCTCCCCTCACCTCAAGTTGCTTCATTCTTTCATCTCAAGCTCCTCTCTCCATCTTTCCCTCAAGGCCAAAGTAACCACAATAATCCCTCTCGTTAAGTCTTTTCTCACCGCAAGCTGTTCTATTCTTTCAACTCAAGTTTCTATTCTTACTACTTCTTATTGCCCCTCCAGGTCAATCTTACCTGCCCCGTCAACCACACCTTCAGCGACTTCAACTCGACCATCAGCCTAACCTGTAATGAGGACGGAAACTGGACCTACGTAGACCCTGAGCTGCTCGTCTGCCGCATAGGTGTGTTGCTACGGAGGGTCGGTGTAGCGGTGGAAAGGGCCTTGAACGGATAGAAGTGTGCGCGTGATAGGACTGAAGATTCGTGGATCCTGACCACATGTTTGCTCTTCTGTTCAGTGAATAAGTGAGGCTGTTTTGTGTTGCTGCGGGGGGTGAGTTTTGCGCTGGAGTGTCTTGAAGGGGTTTGAATGGAGAGGAGGGGACATGTGTTATGGATTGAAGATACATGGATCCTGACCCCATGTATTCTCTTCTGTTTAGTGAGTAAGTGAGGCTGTTTTGTGTTGCTGCGGAGGGTGAGTTTAGCGCTGGAGTGTCTTGAAGGGGTTTGAATGGACAGGAGGGGACATATGTTATAGGACTGAAGATACGTGGACCTGATCTCCAGTGTCCTCCGTAGCCTATAAGTGAAGGAGTGAAGTTAGTTTACGTTGCCTCGGAGGGTGAGTTGAGCGGCGGAACGGATCTTGAAGAGTTGGGAGTGGACAGGAGTGAACGCGTGATAGGACTAGACGAATGGGAACCTCGACTTTCTCCTGTCACTTATTTTGCTCCTGAGGGTGAGGTTATTCTTCTTCTTCACATCAACGTCGAAACTGAACTCATCCCGCACTAGTCCAGCCACCAAAACCAAGATGTAGTTACGTTTCAATCAACAGGATCACCAAACAGCCCATGAAAATCCCAACAAGTTCTACGAAGGTCTTTTCAAACTGGCAAACTGAACACTACGGCCTTGAGTCAAACACGTGGAAGGAGTGGCCGTAGAGGAGCTGCCGAATCTTAATTGTCGCTGTTAAGTCGACCACAAAACCAAAGGACGTGACGATATTTAGAGGCAGAGGAAGCGTATGGTGTGCCCCGCCTTCTCAAACACTTCGGGGCTAAGGGCCGCTTTCACAATCACTTTGTTTGTTTTGATCGTTACCAATGGCTGTTATCGCTGCTATAGTGTTTCCACGTAAAACTGGCCGATGGGGTAGTGGCGGCTGCGGGGTTAGCCTAGCCTCAGGGGAAGCTAAAATAGAAAAAAAAGTACAATAGGAAAAAAAGGAAAGAAAGGAAGGCAGAAAATACACACACACACACACACACACACACACACACACACACACACACACACACACACACACACACACACACACACACTCACCCCCACCCCCCCACACACACTTAAAGACGCCCTAACCCTCGGAGGAGTTAAAAAAAAAAAGCAGTGAAGCAGGAGAGCGGCACCGGTGAAGGGGGCGGGGGGGGGGGGGGGCTCCAGGCGCTCCCTTTCAGCCTTGGGTAATTTGATGAGACTCTTTACGCCCTCGAGACCTCCCCGCCATTGAAGTGAAGGTCAGGTATTTTAGCTAATTAAAGGTGTTAGTGGGGATGCCAGGTGTTATTAGTATTGTCTTAGTATTATTAGTATGAGTGTTATTTGTGTCGTTTTATTGGCGTTATTATTTTTCACATTCATTATCGCTTTCGTTTTACTCTTTTTATTAGTATTGTCTAAGTATTATTAGTATGAATGTTAGTAGTGTTGTTTTATTTCTGTTATTATTTTTCATTTCATTCATTATCGCTTTCGTTTTACTCTTTTTTTTTTATCTACCGTCCATTCTTTTCTCCCTTCCAACCATCCTTCCTTTTCCTCATATGCTCCTTCCCTCTTTTATCTCCCTCTTACCCAGTCTTTCCCTTCCTCCAAGTCCAATCCTTTCCTCCCTCCCCTTCATCCTCTCCAACCCTTGCCCCATCCCTCCTTCATTTCTCCCTCACCCAATCCTCTCCCTCCTCCCTCTCAGTTATCCTTACTCCCATATCCTTCCCTCTTCATCCCTTCCACCTAATCCTTCCCTTCCTCACCCAATCCTTTCCTCCCTGCCATCCATCCATCCTCCCACTCACTACCCCTCCCCTCCTTCATCCCTTCCTCACCCAATCCTTTCCTCCCTGCCATCCATCCTTCCTCCCACCCCTGCCTCCCCTTCTTCATCCCTTCCTCACCTAATCCTTTCCTCCCTCCCATCCATTCTTACCCCCATCTCACCCCCTCCCTCCCTCCTTCATCCCTTCCTCACCTAATCCTTCCCTCCTTCCCATCCATTCTTACCCCATCTCACCCCCTCCCTCCCTCCTTCATCTCTCCCTCACTCAATCCCTCTCCCCAGCATGCCCTGAGGACCCCCCCGAAGCCCCCGCCAACGCCACAGTGGAGGGCGTTGATCCCCCTTACTGGGTTGGGGATAACCTGACGGTGGCGTGCGAGGAGGGGCTGGGGCTGGAGTGGGGGGGCAAAACCGTCATCATCCAGTGCCGGGAGGACGGATGGACCGAGTTGAACCCTGGGTTTAATTGCACGCCAGGTGAGCAGGTGTGAGGGGGGAAGGTAGGCAGGTAGGTAAGAGGGTAACTAGATGGGTTGATGGGTAACTTTTGGGTCGTAAAGAGGTTGTTGGTACGAGGAGAGAGAGGGCGAGGAAGGTAAGTTGATGGAATGCATTGGTGTGAAGAAGAGGGAGGTAAGAAGATAGGAAAGAGGGTGATAGGCAGTTTTGTGGTTATGAAGGGGGAAGTAGGCAGAAGAGGTATGAGGAGGAGATGGATTACTGGCTAGATTTAAGGTTACGAAGGAGAAAATTTATGAGAGAGGAGTGGGAGGAGAAGGTAAACAGGTGGGCAACTAAATGAACCTATGGATGAATCAGTAGATAGGTCAGTGGTTTGGAAGATATGGACATAGCTAAGCAGATAGACTGGTAGAGAGATGCTTAGATAGATAATAACATATATATTTTTAGTTTGGGTAGTAGAAAGCTGCGTTTGTAGTTATATACTAAGATGAATGCACATTATGGTTGTTAATTTGGACAACATAAAGGTTAGCAGATTGACAGGTAGGAAAATTAATTAATAAATATACGTATAGCTAGACAATATAGTGGAAGAGGTAGATATTAGCGGTTTATATACTGATTGGGAGACATAAATAGATAGACTGATAAAAAGTCGATAAAACAGAAATGTAAGTAAATAGATAGAGGCATGAGAAGTAGATAGATAGTTCGTAGGTAGGTAGATAGATAGTAAATAATCAGGGAAGGGAGTCTGAGCTATAAAAGGACGGAAATGTTCTGTCTAAAGCAATGTTGATGTATAAGATCGATAGGAAATGTGTGTGGGAGGAGAGAGAGAGAATATGCAAATTAAAAAGCAATCATTTTCCTGTCGCTTCCACATCCTCTCCACCACAACCACCACCACCACCACCACCACCACAGCCTGCGACCCCCCACCCTTACCCCCGGGGCGCGCGACGTACAACCACACGGGGCCAACTCTCTGGGGGGTGACGATCGAGTATTTCTGCTCCTTTGGGTTCAATCTCGGTCCCACCAATCTCACCTCCACCTGCAAAGAGGGAGCCTGGACGCGCACCTCCCTGCCGCCCTGCTTTGGTGAGTGTCATGTGTTGTAGTAGTAGTAGTAGTAGTAGTAGTAGTAGTAGTATTGGGAACGCACAATTTTACGAGGTATTCTCATTTCTCTTATTATTTTATCCTCTTCCTCCTCTTTCCTTTATTAAACTGATAGATAGATAGATGGATAGATACATACATACATAGACAGATGGATATGTTGTAAGATAGATAGATAGATAGATATGTTGGTAGATAAACAGATAGGTAGATAGATGGAAAGATAGGTCGACATATGTAGTACTTCTATAAGACCTTCTTCTATAGTCTAATACTTCCAGCCCTTTAAATAGAGCAGGAAACTGATTGCCTTGTGCTGTTTTCATTCTTTTTTTTTTTTTACTTTACAGTTTCCTCCTTTTTCTCTCTTACTTGCTCTTTTCTCTCCAGGGCGAGGAAAAAAAAATAGTTCGTCTTCTTCTTTTTTCTACTTTTCCCGATGAGTTGCAATTCACTCGTCTCGTTGGCAGATCAAGAAGTATTGTCCCGTTTTTTCTTATTTTTTCCTGTCTTTTCTGTCTCGTACTCGATCTTATGTTTAAAAGCCAAAAAAAAAAAAAAAGAAAGAAAGAAGCAGTTTGCCTTTTATTTTCGTATACATTCCCTGGCAAGATACATTTTTGTCCTCTTCCAATTTGGTCGAGTAGTAAACTGTCACCTTTTTTCTTCTTTTTCTTCCTTCCTTCCTCTTCGTACGTCTCTTGTTCGCGATTCTTTATATAACACAAAGGAGACAGATTACCTTCTATTTTATTTCCTGGCGACTTGGATTTTCTCTTCACGACTCTTATCATTTTTATTTCTTCTTCTTCTCCTTCTTTTCCTCCGTTTTATTTCTCCTTCTTCTCTTTCTTCTTCTTCTCCTTTTTATTTCTCCTTTTCATTCTTTTCCTTCTTCTCCTGGCGACTTGGATTTCCTCTTCATTCCTGCAGCCAGAACAGGATTTAAACGACTCTATCATTTTTATTTCTCCTTCTCCTTCTTCTCTTTCTTCTCCTTCTCCTTTTTTCTTTCTGCCTTTGATGTTCGTCGACGTACCTTTCTCTCTCTCTCTCTCTCTCTCTCTCTCTCTCTCTCTCTCTCTCTCTCTCTCTCTCTCTCTCTCTCTCTCTCTCTCTCTCTCTCTCTCTCTCTCTCTCTCTCTCTCTCTCTCTCTCTCTCTCTCTCTCTCTCTCTCTCTCTCTCTCTCTCTCTCTCTCTCTCTCTCTCTCTCTCTCTCTCTCTCTCTCTCTCTCTCTCTCTCAAGCCTGTAGGTGTATACATAAAGACAGCTGGGTAAAAAAAATAATAACTGCTGAATAACATGAATAAAATAAATAAAATCGTCACTTCATCAGTTCGCACAAAGTTACCTCGGCTGCGTTTTTTGCCTCATTTGAATTTCCGTCTCCCTAATGGAATCTATTTGATCTTCCAATTTAAAAGAACGTTTCGGATATGTAGATTTATTATTTGTTCTATTTGATATTTCAGCGAGGTATTTAAATTAGTTTCCATCAGTAAGAAAAAATAAATTATAAAATGGTTTCTTCGTTAACCTTGAACTTGACCTTCTTCTTCTTCTTCTTGTTTTAGTTTCGTTTTCTTCTCATACCGTTTTGTTAATGAGTTCTTATTCAATAACTAAGAAATCCCTAACCTCATCTATTTCTTTACATTGTTCTTATCTTTATTTATTTATTTATTTTGTTATCTGTTTTTTGGTTCTTTGGGGTCCGATGAGTTTATTTTTTATTACTGAATTGATAAAAAAAAAAAACATAAAAGAAGGGTGTAGAAAAATCCCTAATCTTATCTATTTATTTACATTCTTATCTCTGCTTTTTCTTGCTATTTTTTTGTTTTCATTGATATTTTTTTATTGTCAGGTATTTCATTTTATTCCCTTAGTGAAAAGCTGAAGATAAAAAGTGACGAATTTTATCATCAAAGTTTTCTCACTATTGAAATGCTAAGATTGTTGTGATAAAAATGTGAAATTTGTGAAAAAAATGCTATATACTTCTTTTTTTTCAATGAGTCTGTTTCATAATACTAATGCTTTTTTTCCTAACTTTTTTCTCATAAAGATTTCAGGAACATTTTTCATATAACTGTGCATATCTGATTACATGCCATTACCTCTGTAGTATTAAGATAGCCCCATGTGTGTGTGTGTGTGTGTGTGTGTGTGTGTGTGTGTGAGTTATATACTTCCATGATTGTAATGTATTAAACTATTGTATGAATTTTGAATATTCGTATTATTTCTCACTTCATGCTGCAGGCAATCCTTTTAAAAATAAATCACAATAGCTCATTACCACGGCAAATAACCTCCTTTCTGCCTGTGATGATGTGAAGGCCTCTTGATGTAATGTTTATTTCCTGGGCGGAGAGGAATGTGTCAAGCCTATCATATTACACAGCTACGGTAGGCTATAATCAGAGACTTACTAAATAGGTGCTTACATTACCACGGCAAACAACTCCTTTCTGCCTGTGATGATGTGAAGGCCTCTTGATGTAAAAATGTGGTGATTAATAGACCTTTTATGTCATGTTTATTTCCTGTGCGGAGAGGAAGGCGTCATGTCTATCATATTACACAGCTAGGCTATAATTAGGGACTGTTACTAAATAGGTGCTTTCATTAATTGGTCGTGTTTGTTCATTTTTATCTTCGACTGATTTTTCGACAAACTGATTGGGCACACTCGCGTATAAATAACCTCCTCAGAGGCTCGGTTAAGTATTGTGATGTCCATCCTCGAATCCTTAAATTGTAAACTGTATCCTCCACCTCAAACAAAGGAACGTGACTCTTGAAATGGTATTATAACCTCACTCTAGCACGTACAAATAAGCCTACTCCTCCAAATGGCCAAACAAAGTGTCTTACAAAGTGTTGGGGCTCACAGCAAAGGCAGAACACCATTTTTATTGTGAACATATATTACGAATTCTTAAACTCATCGGTAAGAGGATTGCTATTAGTCAAAATATAACCAGGAATTGCAAGTGGTGAGATAAGTATAATCCCATAGCCTAGTATATCCTTATGTATTTATGGACATTTTTTTTTTTTATATATCAGCTTGTCGAGTATTATACCAGGAGATGCAAGATTATCGTACAGATCAGAAATGTAATAATGGTACTTTCTGTTAACTTAATGTCGAACTGCCATTGTTGTAAAAATAAACTTTCTTCTGTAAGTCTAGTCATTGTAATTTAGAATTTATCAAAGGAGAAAGTGAGGAGCAGAAGCCATAAGAAGTTCAGCATTTCCTGTTTGCTGCACCGAGCTTGGCTATTTACATATAAAAGCTGGTGAGACGAGCAGAAAGTTCAATAAATATTTTAAAATTCATGTTTTGACGAGCATGCTTTACGGCGTTCCACAATTATATTTCCTGTGAGCTCCCCGGAAACGGAAAAAAATAAAAATAGAGGAGAATTTGGGTCACAATATTCTGGGAAATAAGTTTTTTAATTTTTTTTTTATACAACAAAGGAGGCAGCTCAAGGGCAACAAAAAAAGAAAACAATAATAAAAAAAAGCCCGCTACTCGCTGCTCCTAAAGTAAAGCAGGTTTATCCTTCACATCCTCCTCTGGAAATCTCTCGTGATGGAACGGAGAGGCCTGACAGCATAGTACTTCTGTTCGAAATTTGCTATTAACTAGTAGATTTTCACTCCTCCACAAAGTTAGGTACCAGAAGGAAAGTATATAGGAAAAAAATAAGAAAAAAATACACACACGGAAGCCTTCAGTACACACACACACACACACACACACACTAAAAAAAAAAAAAAAAAAAACATCCCCTCCGTGGCGTCCCGAAGCAGTACAACATAAACAGTACAAACATCAAAAGGAAAAGAAAATATATTGTTTGTAAAGAAAATCAGGCAAACTAAAAAAAGTCCAATGGATAAAGGCCAGAAAACAACCAATAATAGAGAAAGGAGCATGAAGAAATCTACCCATATAGTGTGCCGTTGCCAAGACTGCACACCTCAACACCCAAACAGCGGGACAACGTTGCCAGGTTGTCGTACTCTGCCTCATACGTTTGCCGATTTTCAACCCAAAAACTGCTTTCATCACCCAAATAACTCCCTTCATATACGGTTATTGTTTATTTGGTTGATTATTGGTGCTTCTTGGCAACAGATATGGGCCAGAAACCGGTAAATACGCGGCTCTTGAGTACGACAATCTATCAACGGTGCCCGGGCAACGTTGCCAGATTCTCGTATTCAGCCTCTTATGCTTGCCGATATCCGACCCAAAACCTGCCTCCTCGACCTCAATAACTGCCTACACATATATTTATCGTTAAAATGGTTAATTATTGGTGGTTCTTGGCAACATATATGGGCCAGAAACCGGTAAATACGCGGCTCTTGAGTACGATAATCTGCCCGGGGTGGGACTCACAGCGGCCCTCAGCTCATCACGTGCGCGGTGTTTGTTGTGATGGCGGCGCTGTGTGCTTACTGCGGGTTGTCTTCTGGACCCGCTGGCCGCTGCTTGGACCCCTGGAGACTGGCAGGTGTGCAAGGGACGGATTGGCGGACTATTGACGGACTGAAAGGTATGTAGGTTATAAGGTGTGTGGCTGAATGGCTAGGGGAGTGAGGGAACGTCAGGGAGTGACAGGTTCAAGCTTGCTCGTCTGTCTGTCTGTCTGTATGTCAGTATCTGTTTGTCCGGTTGACCAAACTTCGCGGCTGACTGAATTACTGACTTGCTGACTGATTGGCTGACTGGCTGGGTGAGTGAGGGAACGTGGGGAGTGACAGGTTCAAGCTTGCTCGTCTGTCTTTCTGTCTGTCTGGTTAACTCAACAACCCCGTGTCTGACTGGCCAACTGAATTACTAAGTAGCTGACTGACTGACTGAGTTCCTGGCTAGCTGACTGATTGGCTGACTGTCTGACTGGCTGGGTGAGTGAGGGAACGTGGTGAGTGACTGGTTCAAGCTTGTTCGTCTGTCTGTGTCTGGTTAACTAAACAACCCCGTGCCTGACTGGCCAACTGAATTGCTAAGTAGCTGACTGACTGATTGAGTTCCTGGCTGGGTGGCTGACTGGGTGTGGAGTAATTGATAGTTTAGGCTAATTGCTGGACTGGTTGATTGCTGGCCGAGTGATTACGTGGTTGACTACTTAACGACTTGCTCACTGACTGGCGGGAAAGTGTTAATACTGCAGCAGCGGGTGTCACCGAGGAGCACCTGGCATTTTCTCCTCTTCCTGGAGAGGTAAGTGAAAAAGACGTTGGGTGATTTTTGAAATTTTTGTAGCCACCTCCGCTGCCATGTCAACAGCGGCGCAGTGCGAAGCGTATCACACGTAAACAAAACAAAACAAAATAATAATAATAATAATAATAATAATAATAATAATAATAGTAAGACTAAATTCAACTTTACCTTACATAACCTGACCCTAACATTACCAAACATGACCTGTGCCCTGAAATGCAATGTGCTAAACTGTGCTCATAATTTTTTTTAACGTAATTATATTGAAGTTTCTCTTATTATCCCGAGGTACTCAGTTACTGCACTGCATACAAATCACATTATGATTTTATTAACCGCGCGAGATGGCTACAATACATTCAACATTCCTCAAGGTCTATTTATAGTTTGAATGGTTATTTTTACGTGTGGGGGCGGCAGCAAGGAATGTAGAGGAATGCAGGCTTATTCGGACCTTGGGTCATTCGGACCGGATTCGGACCCACGTCGTGGGTGATTCGGACCCATGTTGTGGCTGATTCGGACCCTTGTTGTGGCTGATTGCCTGATTCGGACCTTTCTTGACTATTTCGCAGTGCATGAGGAAACGTTTCTTTTGTATAGATAATCAGTTGCCAGGCTGACCACACAACAAGATGAGCGACGTGCAGTACAGAGTGCAGAAAAACTGTGACAGAGCGCCACCAGGCCAGTTAAATCTACACTCGCTAGAAAGGCGAAGGTTGCGAGGAGACTTGATCGAAGTCTATAAATGGATGAAGGGATTTTATAAAGGGGATGTCAATATGATTTTGATTGTAAAAGAGCCAGGTAGGACGCGTAGCAATTGTTTTAAGTTAGACAAATTCAGATTCAACAAAGACATAGGCAAGAATTGGTTCACCAATAGAGTGGTGGACGAATGGAACAGGCTTGGCAGCCATGTTGTGGGTGCCAATACCGTAGATACATTCAAGAAGAGGTTAGATAAAGCCATGGATGGTGAGGTAAGGTGGGGTTGAGTGTACAAGAGCTGCCTTGTATAGGCCAACCGGTCTCTTGCAGACTCCTTATGTTCTTATGACTGCGACTTCTGTGGCGGCTGGCAACACCGACGATGTGGAAACACAGGCAATAATTATGTTGATCTTTAACTCGAGCAAAAAAATGGTGCCGAATTATGGTGCCACGCCCTTTGTGTTGAGGAGAAATAACCTTTTACATGTGTAAAGTGTATAAGTGAAAACGTGCATTTAATCCTATATCTTGCTCTCTGCTTTACAGGTTTATCTAGATATATGTACAACAAGCTGCGCCGCGCTGATATATCTTTTACCTTCGTGTGCGATGGATGCAAGCACTTAAGTTCAATGAGCTTACACAACAGGTACATGCTGTCCTACTGACGGAGTGACATTTCAGATTTAATTAAAGTCTGTTACGAAATTATATTTATAAATCCAGCAAATTCATGTTGTATATGTTTATGTGCGATAATTTTCATCATTCCGAGGGAGTCGGATGAAGAGTCCTTTGATGTGTCACGCCCAAACCGGTCACTGAATGACGATAATGAAGCATTGTGAGTACCGCGCAAACTACTGTCAATACTACATAAAGAGCAGTGCTTCCACAACAATTTTTTTTTCTTAACTCTGATTCAAAATTTCCTCAGATTTCCTTGAAATGAGTCACTAATTTCCTTACATTTCCATATGATCATTTAAGTCCGGTTCTATTATTTTTTTATATATTTATTCCCAGATCCTTTTCTGATGACTTAAGTTATGCAGACCCCCCTTCGACGCAGGATGATAAGGATACCTTTACTTGCGTTGAGTCCGGTACTGAGCGGGGCAAGCCAACGTTGTCTGGTACTGAGCGGGGAAGCCAAAGTTGATTTCCAGCGAAGGCTTCGCATTTACTTTGAAACGCACACAAAGAAAGGGGACACTAGAATGGCGATGCAGTTTCCGCGGAAAATTGAATCCAGGCTCAGTTATTGTTAGGCAGACTGGTGAGGATTCATATTCAACTGGAATGGTAACCCACACACCCAGCCAGGCCTGGCCTCCTTACAGCTGTTTAGATAAACTCTCAGGTGGGCATGCAAGGGCGTAGAGGGGATTCGTATAATTATATTATATTGATAGGCGAGATTGATTATTCTTGCTCTCAACGATTTCCTTTTTTTCAGTGAAAACTACAGGAAAAGCACACGTTTACGAGTCGGCAAGCGACGTAGTGGGTGTCGTCAACGATTGCTTTAGTGTTCCAAGTCGACCCGAGGCTTCGAGGCCGAACCGCAACACACTCATAAGAATAGTTGACAGAGCACGGGCCTCGCATCGGCCAAAGGATCCTACTGACTTGTTCTTTGAGGTGCGTTATAATGATGGGGAGACTTGATGATGCGGACATACACTAAGGAAATATAATGAAAAAAAAGTTACTCGTTTTGTTGGGGTTCTCTAATGTACCTTATTAATTCTTTTTTAGATCGACCATGACTACCTCGAGGAGACGATACCTGAAGAATTCTTACGGGCAACTGTAACAGCTGGAACCAAAAAGCACCTTATATTCTTTACAACAAAGTAAATGCATTTGTTACTTAGGGGAAAAACTTTGTTCATTGATGGCACCTTTAAAGTAGTCAAGAGTCCATTCTGTCAACTGGTTTCAATTCAATGCTTTGTGAAATATGACAATTTTATTATTGTTTTTTTTATACTTATCACATTGTATAACAATACTATCTGTATTATTGTAATGCCCTTTGCCGTCACTGGTGGCTGACCTGTTATGATCCTTTTTATATAGTAACAACCTTTTTTTATTTTCTTGTATACTTTGTACTTTTTATTTTGATCATGACACACACACACACACACACACACACACACACACACAACGTATTATTAACACTAATTGGCTACGAGGGCCGAATAAGCCAGGAACAAGGGCCGAATAAGCCAAAGTGGTCCGAACGAGCCAGGGTCCGAATAAGCCTGCACCGATGTAGAGGAGTAGGAAAGGAAGGGAAAGGAGAGGAGGTATAATTAATGTAACCGAGGAAGGGAAGAAGGGGATCACAGGTACGGCAAGGAATTTAGGGAAAAGAGGGGAAAGAATTTTGGAATGTTATCGAGGAGGAGGAGGAGGTGCTGGTGGCAGGCGTGTGAGGTGTTTGTGAGGAAAAGGAAGGAAATTCGAGCTGATGTGTTGATGGCTTGGGAGGAAAAGGAAAGGAGAAAAAAATATCGTATACTGCTAAAGGTGTAAGTGTGTGTGTGTGTGTGTGTGTGTGTGTGTGTGTGTGTGTGCAACAGGACTGAGTCTAGGTCCTATGTAGCGTATCATATTACAGTTATCATATCGGTCATTGATTTTGTAAGTGTGATCCGATTTAATTAGGAAAAAAAGGTGTGCATGCATGTGTGTGTGTGTGTGTGTGTGTGTGTGTGTGTGTGTGTGTTCTAATAACTTTCATGCTCGGGATATTAATTTTACCGAGTGTTTGCTGATTAAATTAAGATCCATTAGCTGATATTTATGCTTTCCCCGATAATGGTTCGCCTCGTTACGCAGTGAAAGAAAGACTCGTGGAACAGTGTGTAATTAAAGCATAAGAAACTGTCCCCCCTGGGCCCCCTCCCTGCGCTGTGCTGGCCTCATCACCAGCAGTTTGGGGTAAAGGTCTGGGATTTAGGTCACGTGATGATGGTGATTAGCCTTGCAGAATGAAGCGAATCGGCCATTGTCTGTTGCGATAGAAAGAAGAAAAACGGGAACTGTTGGTGCGGAAGGAGCGTAAAAATATATATTGTTGGTGCTGAGGAAAATTTGGGTCATGTGACGATAATGATTAGCCTGGCATAATGGGACGCCTCTCTGCTGCGATAGACATAAGAAATACGGGAACTGTCGGTGCGGAATGAGCGTAAAAATATATAGTATTTGTGCTGAGGGAAGTGTGACTTTGACACGGAAATTGAAGCTTAACAATATTCCCTCAAATTAATTTGATAGTAGATTATAAACAAGTGGCAATAAGCTTATGGATAATAATAATGTAAAATACGTCTGGGTGTCTTTATAAAATAATATATATTTCGCTATCTACCTATCTATCTACCTATCTATATCTATCTGTTCGCTTCTCTGTCTGTCTGTACTGTATATATATATATAATCCCCCTCCACGCACACACGCTGCAGTGGAAGTGTTTGAGGACTGTATTGACATAGAGTGAACTCAATGGACCTTGATATCCTGCAATAAAAGCACACTGGCGTTGAACGTATATTGCTGATATTTTGCAAAAGTTCGTGTCTGATTCTGTAAAAAAGGTTGTGACCTATCACCAGTAATTTGCAGTTTCGCAACCATGGCGGCCGTCACACAGCACTAATTCGGGAGCAATGGTGACTGGACCAGTCAGGATGCGTGTGTATATATGATATGTTGTGTTTCAATAAAATGTTTTATATATATATATATATATATATATATATATATATATATATATATATATATATATATATATATATATATATATATATATATATATATATATATATATATATATATATATATATATATATATATATATATATATATATATATATATATATATATATATATATATATATATATATATATATATATATATATATATATACATATATATATATATATATATATATATATATATATATATATATATATATATATATATATATATATATATATATATATAAGAACGCAGGAGTCTGCAAGAGGCCGGTAGGCCTGTACGAGGCAGCTCCTTTGACCCTAAGCTCCCGTGTATCTAACCCCACCTAATATCGCTGTCCATGAATTTATCTAGTCTATTTTTGAATGTGACAATTGTATTGGCACTCACCACATGACTGCTAAGCCTATTCCACTCATCCACCACCCTGTTAGTGAACCAATTTTTGCCTATGTCCCTGTTGAATCTGAATTTATCCAGTTTAAACCCGTTACTTCGTGTCCTACCCGGTTCTCTTACCAACAAAACCTTATGAATGTCTCCCTTATTAAAGCCCTTCATCCATTTATAAACCTCGATCATGTCTCCACGCACCCTTCGCCTTTCTAGAGAATGCAAGTTTAACTGTTTGAGTCTTTCCTCGTATGGCAAGTTTCTCAACCCCTGAATCATCTTAGTCATCCTCCTCTGCACCGATTCTAACATTTTGATATCCATTCTATAGTAGGGTGACCAGAACTGAACCGCATAGTCAAGATGAGGTCTAACTAATGCTAAATATAGTTTGAGGAAGACTTCGGGGCTTCTGTTGCTTACGCTCCTTGAAATAAATCCCAGTACCCTATTAGCTCGATTTCTAGCTTGAATGCATTGTGCCCTTGGACGGAGATCAGAGCTCACTAAGACCCCTAAATCCCTCTCGCACCCAGACCTACTTATGAGAGTATCCAGTACCGCATAACGCCCTCAAACCTTCCTTTAAAAAATACCTGCAGGTCAAATTACTGATACATGAAACGGTTTTAAGTAATGTAAGAAATGTAAGAAATGCAATCCCAGACGCCATACTGTTGCTTCTAATCCTCCCTCACCAGCCCCTTCAGCCAGGGCCTTGGGCTGGGTAGTCACCCGCTGGCCTGGTGAAGGAGTGGCAGGGGGAAGTGGTCTTTGTCTGTGGTCTGTGGTCGTCTGTACGAGGAGTCTGTAGTCAGCGGTGTTTGTGTGTGCGTTAATGAGTAACCGACTTCGAGTATCACAAACACCGCTACTGTTCAGAAGAGCGACTCCGAAGTGATCCCAGTGTACTGGGCATGGTTGAGAAATTCCCTCTGTACTAGGAGTCTGTAGTCAGGGGTGTTTGTGTGCGTTAATGAGTAACCGACTGAGTATCACAAACACCGCTACTGTTCAGAAGAGCGACTCAAGTGATCCCAGTGTACTGGGCATGGTTGAGAAATTCCTCTGTGCTAGGAGTCTGTAGTCAGGGGTGTTTGTGTGCGTTAATGAGTAACCGACTTCGAGTATCACAAACACCGCTACTGTTCAGAAGAGCGACTCGAAGTGATCCCAGTGTACTGGGCATGGTTGAGAAATTCCTCTGTACGAGGAGTCTGTAGTCAGGTGTGTTTGTGTGTGCGTTAATGAGTAACCGACTTGAGTATCACAAACACCGCTACGGTTCAGAAGAGCGACTCGAAGTGATCCCAGTGTACTGGGCATGGTTGAGAAATTCCCTCTGTGCTGGAGTCTGTAGTCAGGGGTGTTTGTGTGTGCGTTAATGAGTAACCGACTTCGAGTATCACAAACACCGCTACTGTTCAGAAGAGCGACTCCGAAGTGATCCCAGTGTACTGGGCATGGTTGAGAAATTCCGTCTGTACTAGGAGTCTGTAGTCAGGTGTGTTTGTGTGTGCGTTAATGAGTAACCGACTTCGAGTATCACAAACACCGCTACGGTTCAGAAGAGCGACTCCGAAGTGATCTCAGTGTACTGGGCATGGTTGAGAAATTCCCTCTGTGCTAGGAGTCTGTAGTCAGGGGTGTTTGTGTGTGCGTTAATGAGTAACCGACTTCGAGTATCACAAACACCGCTACTGTTCAGAAGAGCGACTCCGAAGTGATCCCAGTGTACTGGGCATGGTTGAGAAATTCCCTCTGTACGAGGAGTCTGTAGTCAGGTGTGTTTGTGTGTGCGTTAATGAGTAACCGACTTCGAGTATCACAAACACCGCTACTGTTCAGAAGAGCAACTCGAGGTGATCCCAGTGTACTGGGCATGGTTGAGAAATTCCTCTGTACGAGGAGTCTGTAGTCAGGGGTGTTTGTGTGTGCGTTAATGAGTAACCGACTTCGAGTATCACAAACACCGCTACTGTTCAGAAGAGCAACTCCGAGGTGATCCCAGTGTACTGGGCATGGTTGAGAAATTCCCTCTGTACGAGGAGTCTGTAGTCAGGTGTGTTTGTGTGTGCGTTAATGAGTAACCGACTTCGAGTATCACAAACACCGCTACTGTTCAGAAGAGCGACTCCGAGGTGATCCCAGTGTACTGGGCATGGTTGAGAAGTATCGTTAAACTGGTGCTTTTCTGTGGTCGTCTGTACCAGGAGTCTGTAGTCAGGGGTGTTTGTGTGTGCGTTAATGAGTAACCGACTTCGAGAAACACAAACCCCGCTACTGTTCAGAAGAGCGACTCCGAAGTGATCCCAGTGTACTGGGCATGGTTGAGAAATTCCCTCTGTACTAGGAGTCTGTAGTCAGGGGTGTTTGTGTGTGCGTTAATGAGTAACCGACTTCGAGTATCACAAACACCGCTACTGTTCAGAAGAGCGACTCCGAAGTGATCCCAGTGTACTGGGCATGGTTGAGAAATTCCCTCTGTGCTAGGAGTCTGTAGTCAGGGGTGTTTGTGTGTGCGTTAATGAGTAACCGACTTCGAGTATCACAAACACCGCTACTGTTCAGAAGAGCGACTCCGAAGTGATCCCAGTGTACTGGGCATGGTTGAGAAATTCCCTCTGTACGAGGAGTCTGTAGTCAGGTGTGTTTGTGTGTGCGTTAATGAGTAACCGACTTCGAGTATCACAAACCCCGCTACTGTTCAGAAGAGCGACTCCGAAGTGATCCCAGTGTACTGGGCATGGTTGAGAAATTCCCTCTGTGCTAGGAGTCTGTAGTCAGGGGTGTTTGTGTGTGCGTTAATGAGTAACCGACTTCGAGTATCACAAACACCGCTACTGTTCAGAAGAGCGACTCCGAAGTGATCCCAGTGTACTGGGCATGGTTGAGAAATTCCGTCTGTACTAGGAGTCTGTAGTCAGGTGTGTTTGTGTGTGCGTTAATGAGTAACCGACTTCGAGTATCACAAACACCGCTACGGTTCAGAAGAGCGACTCCGAAGTGATCCCAGTGTACTGGGCATGGTTGAGAAATTCCCTCTGTGCTAGGAGTCTGTAGTCAGGGGTGTTTGTGTGTGCGTTAATGAGTAACCGACTTCGAGTATCACAAACACCGCTACTGTTCAGAAGAGCAACTCCGAGGTGATCCCAGTGTACTGGGCATGGTTGAGAAATTCCCTCTGTACGAGGAGTCTGTAGTCAGGGGTGTTTGTGTGTGCGTTAATGAGTAACCGACTTCGAGTATCACAAACACCGCTACTGTTCAGAAGAGCAACTCCGAGGTGATCCCAGTGTACTGGGCATGGTTGAGAAATTCCCTCTGTACGAGGAGTCTGTAGTCAGGTGTGTTTGTGTGTGCGTTAATGAGTAACCGACTTCGAGTATCACAAACACCGCTACTGTTCAGAAGAGCGACTCCGAGGTGATCCCAGTGTACTGGGCATGGTTGAGAAGTATCGTTAAACTGGTGCTTTTCTGTGGTCGTCTGTACCAGGAGTCTGTAGTCAGGGGTGTTTGTGTGTGCGTTAATGAGTAACCGACTTCGAGAAACACAAACCCCGCTACTGTTCAGAAGAGCGACTCCGAAGTGATCCCAGTGTACTGGGCATGGTTGAGAAATTCTGTCTGTACCAGGAGTCTGTAGTCAGGGTGTTTGTGTGTGCGTTAATGAGTAACCGACTTCGAGAAACACAAACCCCGCTACGGTTCGGAAGAGCGACTCCGAAGTGATCCCAGTGTACTGGGCATGGTTGAGAAATTCCGTTAAAGTGGGCATTGTCTATGGTCGTCTGTACCAGGAGTCTGTAGTCAGGGGTGTTTGTGTGTGCGTTAATGAGTAACCGACTTCGAGTATCACAAACACCGCTACTGTTCAGAAGAGCGACTCCGAAGTGATCCCAGTGTACTGGGCATGGTTGAGAAATTCCCTCTGTACGAGGTGTCTGTAGTCAGGGGTGTTTGTGTGTGCGTTAATGAGTAACCGACTTCGAGTATCACAAACACCGCTACTGTTCAGAAGAGCGACTCCGAGGTGATCCCAGTGTACTGGGCATGGTTGAGAAATTCCTCTGTACGAGGTGTCTGTAGTCAGGGGTGTTTGTGTGTGCGTTAATGAGTAACCGACTTCGAGTATCACAAACACCGCTACTGTTCAGAAGAGCGACTCCGAGGTGATCCCAGTGTACTGGGCATGGTTGAGAAATTCCCTCTGTACGAGGAGTCTGTAGTCAGGGGTGTTTGTGTGTGCGTTAATGAGTAACCGACTTCGAGTATCACAAACACCGCTACTGTTCAGAAGAGCGACTCCGAAGTAATCCCAGTGTACTGGGCATGGTTGAGAAATTCCCTCTGTACGAGGAGTCTGTAGTCAGGGGTGTTTGTGTGCGTTAATGAGTAACCGACTTCGAGTATCACAAACACCGCTACTGTTCAGAAGAGCGACTCGAAGTGATCCCAGTGTACTGGGCATGGTTGAGAAATTCCCTCTGTACGAGGAGTCTGTAGTCAGGGGTGTTTGTGTGTGCGTTAATGAGTAACCGACTTCGAGTATCACAAACACCGCTACTGTTCAGAAGAGCGACTCCGAAGTGATCCCAGTGTACTGGGCATGGTTGAGAAATTCCCTCTGTACGAGGAGTCTGTAGTCAGGGGTGTTTGTGTGTGCGTTAATGAGTAACCGACTTCGAGTATCACAAACACCGCTGCTGTTCAGAAGAGCGACTCCCAAGTGATCCCAGTGTACTGGGCATGGTTGAGAAATATTGTTAAGGTGTCAAGTTTGGTGAACCGGCGATATTGGAACTACGCCGTTGATGTCACAGTCGGTGAGCCAGCGATGTGAAGCAACGCTGACGATGTCATAGTCGCTGAGCCAGCGATGTGAAGCAACGCTGACGATGTCATAGTCGGGTAGCCAGCGATGTGAAGCAACGTTGACGATGTCATAGTCGGTGAGCCAACGATGTGAAGCAACGCTGACGATGTCATAGTCCGTGAGCCAGCGATGTGAAGCAACGCTGACGATGTCATCGTCGGTGAGCCAGCGATGTGGGAGCAACGCTGACGATGTCATAGTCGGTGAGCCAGCGATGTGGGGGCAACGCTGACGATGTCATAGTCGGTGAGCCAGCGATGTGGGGGCAACGCTGACGATGTCATAGTCCGTGAGCCAGCGATGTGGGGGCAACGCTGACGATGTCATAGTCCGTGAGCCAGCGATGTGAAGCAACGCTGACGATGTCATCGTCGGTGAGCCAGCGATGTGAAGCAACGCTGACGATGTCATAGTCGGTGAGCCAGCGATGTGGGGGCAACGCTGACGATGTCATAGTCGGTGAGCCAGCGATGTGGGGGCAACGCTGACGATGTCATAGTCGGTGAGCCAGCGATGGGGGAATAACGCTGGTGGTGTCATAATCGGTGTGCCAGCGATGGGGAGTAACGCTGGTGGTGTCATGATCGGTGTGCCAGCGATGGGGAGTAACGCTGGTGGTGTCATAATCGGTGTGCCAGCGATGGGGAGTAACGCTGGTGGTGTCATAATCGGTGTGCCAGCGATGGGGAGTAACGCTGGTGGTGTCATAATCGGTGTGCCAGCGATGGGGAATAACGCTGGTGGTGTCATAATCGGTGTGCCAGCGATGGGGGAATAACGCTGGTGGTGTCATAATCGGTGTGCCAGCGATGGGGAGTAACGCTGGTGGTGTCATAATCGGTGTGCCAGCGATGGGGAGTAACGCTGGTGGTGTCATAATCGGTGTGCCAGCGATGGGGAATAACGCTGGTGGTGTCATAATCGGTGTGCCAGCGATGGGGAGTAACGCTGGTGGTGTCATGATCGGTGTGCCAGCGATGGGGGAATAACGCTGGTGGTGTCATAATCGGTGTGCCAGCGATGGGGAGTAACGCTGGTGGTGTCATAATCGGTGTGCCAGCGATGGGGAGTAACGCTGGTGGTGTCATAATCGGTGTGCCAGCGATGGGGAGTAACGCTGGTGGTGTCATAATCGGTGTGCCAGCGATGGGGAGTAACGCTGGTGGTGTCATAATCGGTGTGCCAGCGATGGGGGAGTAACGCTGGTGGTGTCGAAACCATCAGGGAGTCTTGCAGAGGGCTTATTAGACAGAGCAATATCGGAGTGCCCCGTGAGCTTCAAGTATCTACGCGTAGTCAAAATGCCGCAGAAAGCACACGGGAGTCACTGGGACCACGCCTTACAAGACCCTTCATCGTGCGTGTGTCTCAGCTGCGGGACGGACGGGAAGCAGACGCGACGCCTCCACCTCAGGCTGGATCTGCTCGTGGGGAGAACTGGAGGTCTCGGCGAGGCGGTCGGCCGTGGGACTGGCGCTCACCCTCGAGACGCAGGTGGCGATACTGAAAAGATAAGCAGCTGAAGACATAGATGAATTATAAATTGTAGGAAAACCTTTGATCAGAAGGTTGTGTGAAGTAGGATGGTAATGTTTATTTGAAGGTGAGGTGGAGTGAAGGCGGCGGTGGTGGTGGTGGTGGTGGTTGTGTGGGGACGGTGGATGCTGGTGGAGAAGGCGGGAAATTGATGCGAGAGAGAGAGAGAGAGAGAGAGAGAGAGAGAGACGGAAACACTCATACAAACTACAAAAGAAGAGCGAAAGAAGAAGAAAAAATAATAACAAACTTCCTCGTTTTGGCGACGTTAACTTATGGCATCTTAAGTTTCAAAGCAGCAACCAGCCAGGTAGCAAAGAGGTAACTAACTAACCAGGACAGGTGTGTGAGGAGCAGGTGTGTGAGGGAACCGTAGGGAGGGACGTCAGGGAGGAAGGAAGGAAGAAAGCAATGAGAGTGAGAGGAGGATGAGGAAAAACCACTGGGAAATGAGAGATGGGAGGGAGAGAAGGAGGAAAGGAGGGAGATTGAGAGGAAGGGAGAAAGGATTTAGAGTGAAAGAAGAGGCGAGGACGAAGAATCACTGCTAAAGGAGAGGAGGGAGGGAGGGAGGGAGAAAGAAAAGACGAAAGAACTGGCAGATGAGAGGAGGAGAGGTGTAGGAGGGAGGGAAGGAGGGAAGAAGTCTAAGCGAGTGTAACATTGTTTTGTCCCCGGCGTATGTACGGAGGAGGAGGAGGTGGAGGTGGAGGAGGAGGAGGAGGGGAAGGAGGAGGAGGAGGAGGAGGAGGTGGAGGAGGAGGAGGTGGAGGAGGAGGAGGAGGGGAAGGAGGAGGAGGAGGAGGATCAGGACGAGGAGGAGGAGGAAAGGGAAAGTTGCAGCCGCGTAAACTGCGGTGTTGCAGGTAATTGGCGAAGGTAGTGTGTGTGTGTGTGTGTGTGTGTGTGTGTGTGTAGCAGGAAATGCAAATCAGACCAGAATCAGCAAAAAAGAAAAAAAAAAGAATGCAAAACGAATAAGAAAGAAACGAAACGAAAAGCAGAAACAGAGAAAATAAAAGAAAAAAAAGTTGAAAACCAAACAAAGTATACCGAGAAAAATAGAAGAAAGAAAAGAAAAATTTAAAACAGACAAAAAAAATCAGAAGAGACGATGAAGGGAAACCCTTACCTCTCCCTGCTTGTCCTTTGTTATCATCTGTTTTCCTTTCTATTAGTGCGTATTTCCTCACTTCTTATTTCTCGTCCTCTTCCCTTCCCCTCCCTTTACTTCCCTTATTTCCTCCCTTTGTTCTCCATCATCACCTCCATCCACTTCCTTCTGCTAATACATCCTTGTTTCTCTATTAGCTTATTCCTCTTTTATTCCCTTTACTTATTTACTTTATCCCTTATTTCCTGTCTTTTTATTGTTCCCCTTATTTTTTCCCTGTTTCTCGTACCCCTCCTTCCCTCAATTATAACACATCCTTATTTATCTATTACATCATCCTTTCTTTATTCCCCTTGTCCCTTCCCCTATTCCTTTTTATCTCTTCTTATAATCTCCGTCCCTTTCCTTCAAACATATCTTCACTTTTCTATATTCTCTTCTCTCTTATCATCCACCTTTATTTCTCTTCCTTTTATCACTTCTCATCTTTCTTTAATAACATCATTACTTCTTTATTTTATCCTCCCTCCCCCTATTCTCCTTTCTTTATATATATATATATATATATATATATATATATATATATATATATAGATATATATATATATATATATATATATATATATATATATATATATATATATATATATATATATATATATATATATATATATATATATATATATATATATATATATATATATATATATATATATATATATATATATATATATATATATATATATATATATATATATATATATATATATATATATATATATATATATATATATATATATATATATATATATATATATATATATATATATATATATATTGCCTGCATCACACAGTAACGCAGCACTTGCCCGAAAGTATAATTACTGCACAATACCCTTTTAACATTAGGCTTTGAAGTTTTTGCCGCGCCGTCACCTCCTACATCAATACACTGGTACAGCTTCGATTTTAATTAGATTCCATTAACTTCGTACTTGTATAAAAGCATAGTAATTATTATAGAAGACTACCTGTCCCTACCTGTGTGTAGCAATTTTTAATGACGTCGTAATATCAATATTATATGCTACCGAAAAAATGAATATCGTCTATTATTTTTTTCAAAATGTATTGATTTTTTCGTCCTCAGAGTCCTGTGTAAAACACAATTACTGTTCACGACCTTTTTTGACGAACTCGTGGCCGTCACTCTGCATCCAACAAAAGGAAGACAAAGAGTTCCAAACAGATTTATTTGCCACATCAAACACGAGCACGGCGCCACTTCCATTGATAATACATTTTTTCTTCTTCCTGGGACATGGGCACATTCAGGGTGGAAACAATAACCTGTACATATATATATATATATATATATATATATATATATATATATATATATATATATATATATATATATATATATATATATATATATATATATATATATATATATATATAAATCCACTACATTTCATAACGTATTTTTGTCTTTTTTTTTCTCCCTCGACCACCATCCAATTGTGTAGGGGGGGGAAAAATGCCTGTGATTTAAAAGCGAGTAAAAGCCCAATTATTAAGCGTTATAATCTGGAGGTCAGGGTGTGCTACGTGTCGCCTGTTCACTATCGCGAATGTTGAGGCTTCGTTGGTGTGACGGAGGACGAGACTAACTGAGGATCATATAGTCACCTTCGTAAACAAACCCCCTAAGTCAATATTCTCTACTTTACAGGAAATCAGAAAAGAACTGTCATCATCTCATTTGGTGTAATATTTAGGCAGAAATGATAAGGCCAATTCCAGAACACTCAAACCCTGAATGACGAAGGCAACTATACAAAAATGGGCGTCACATGTTGAAAAATTGATGTTGACAAAAACCTGGAAATCACTGAAAAATGACATGGGCAATTATTTTATGAGGGTGACGATATTCTTAAACACTTCGGTGCCCAAGTA
>NW_026111612.1:185000-192500 GCF_024679095.1 Eriocheir sinensis | reverse complement strand
TTTATCTATCTATCTCTATCTATCTATCTGACCATCTATCCTCCTCACACACAAAAAATATCACCGGACTCATATTCGTTCCTTTCTCCCTCCCTTACCACCTACAAAAAATAATATACACGAAAGAAACATGAAAAGACACGTTCCTTCCAAAAAATAGATATCCTGATGTGGCCCAGAATATCTTATTTTGCAACAGACACTCTTTCACTTTCTCTGTCTGGCGGCGGAGGCGTGAAAACTCGGAAAATGCTCAGGTGAGAGGTATATATAACTGGGAAGCCTGGCAGGAGAGAAGAGGGTGGATGGAGAAATGGATGGATATACAGGTGGTTGGGTGAGTGGAAGAGAGGAGGGAGGGAGGAAATAAATAAGGGAGGAAGGAAAGAACGAACGAAGGAAGAAAGAAAGAAAGGAAGGGAGGATGAATGGAAGGAAGGGAAGAAGGAAGAAAGGAGGAATGATGGGAAAGATAAACAAAGAAGAAAGATAGGGAAGGAAAGAAGGAAGGAGGGAAGGAAGGTAGGAATATGTAAATAAGAGAAGGAATGTAAAAAAATAAATAAAGAGAGAAAGGCATGAATGAATGAATGAGTGAAGGAAAAAGGAACGAACGAAAGAAAGGAGGAAGGAAGGAAGGAAAGAAGGAAGGAAGGAAGGATGGACAGAGAAGAGACGAAGGATTGAGGAAGAGAGAGAGAGAGAGAGAGAGAGAGAGAAAAAGAGGAAGATGGAGGAGATAAAAATGGAGAGAAATTTTCAGTCTTCATCTCTTCCTTTTTATCTCTTGCTCTCACCTATATATGGAGAGAGAGAGAGAGAGAGAGAGAGAGAGAGAGAGAGAGAGAGAGCATCATTACTTGGAAGTTATGAAGACATCGGATGAAGTTATCGCAGTTTATGGTGATGGTGGAGATGATGGTGATGATGGTGGTGAAGATGATGATGGTATAACACTGGGTGGTGGGTGGTGAAGGTGGTGGAGGTGAGAATGTGAAGGTCGTGAAGCTACTGGTGATGTGAGGTGGTGGTGGTGGTGGTGTTAGTGTTGTTGTTGTTCTTGTTGGTGGTGGTGGTGTTAGTGTTGTTGTTGTTGTTGGTGGTGGTGGTGGTGTTAGTGGTGTTGTTGTTGTTGGTGGTGATGGTGGTGGTGGTGTTAATGGTGTTGTTGTTGTTGTTGGTGGTGGTGGTGGTGATGGTGGTGGTGGTGGTGTTGGTGTTAGTGTTGTTGTTGTTTGTGGTGGTGGTGAACTGAAAATTGGGATTGATAATGGTGGGGCGGTGAGGGAATAGGGGAGGTAAATGGATTTGGAGGAGGAGGAGGAGGAGGAGGAGGAGGAGGAAAAATATGAAAATACGAAGAATAGAAATAAATAAAAAAAGGATGAAAAACATAGAAAAGGAGGAAGAAGAGAAGGACGACGATAACGGGAAGTAGTAGTAGTAGTAGTAGCAGTAGTAGTAGTAGTAGTAGTAGTAGTAATAGTAGTAGTAGTAGGAGGAGGAGGAGGAAGAGGAGGAGGTAGAAAAAACTTAAATGATGGAGTATTAGACAGATAGTGAGGTACTGATTAGAAATTTCACCACCACCACAACCACCAAAAAAGACCCATACTCCAAGCCCTTCCGTAAGCCCTTGATTGAGGACGGCCGGAAGTTACCACCACAAGTTTTTCATTTCAAATTTATAATGCGATCAGGAGAGAGAGAAAAAAAAAAAAGAATGATTGAATCGTGTGGGCCAAAAAAAAGAAGAAGTTAAAACGCTTATGACCGATGTAAAAGTTAAGAGTATTATAAAAGATTTCGATATTGGTGATGGTGGTAGTGGTGGTGGTGATGGTGGTTGTCAGTAAAGTGCCATGGTGGTGTGCTGAGGTGTTGGTAGTGGTGGTGTTGGTGTTGGTTGTTGTAGGCGTCAATAAAGTGTCGTGGTGGTGTACTGAGGTGTTGGTAGTGGTGGCTGTGGTAGTGGTGGTGGTGGTGGTGTGTGTGGAGGGGAGTGAGAGAGCGGTGGAGGAGCGTCACGTGTCTATCTTGTTCGAGACAGGAATGAAGTTGTGTCTGAGGGGTGGCTGGTGCGTATGTGTGTGTGTGTGTGTGTGTGTGTGTGTGTGTAAGTAAGACGGCAGGTAAACTTTAAGGTGACATTTACCTGTGTGTGAGTTGCTATTTAACAGGTGAACACTTCCGTATGAAAAAAAATATAAATGCGTAAAAAGCGTATAAGTTTAATATAAATCGGATATTGGAGGATGATATCTTTACACGAATAAATAAAGAAAAATAAATAGATAAATAAATACGGAAATATTGATAAACGAATGAATAAATATAAATAAGCCAAAAAGTGGAGCATCAGTGTCAGAATGAAAGGGAAGCTCTTGTCACATTTCCTTTTAGATTGGGAAATATGACAGGGAAGGAAAAGGGGGGTGGGGGGGTGAAGTGGGGGTGGTGTGGATGAGGTGGGGTGGAAAGTGGAATGGGTGTATGTGGAGGGTGGGTGGATAATGAGGTAGGGGGGGGGAGGAGCAGGGTGATGAGAAAAGTTAGAAAAAAAACCCATGAAGGAAAAAAAGTTCAGTGCTACATTCTCTCTCTCTCTCTCTCTCTCTCTCTCGGCGCGGGAGGCAATTTGGCAAAATCGACCTTATTGATTGGAGGGAAACTTTGTATTAGGTAGAATCACCTCTCTCTCTCTCTCTCTCTCTCTCTCTCTCTCTCTCTCTCTCTCTCTCTCTCCCTCTCTCTCTCTCTCTCTCTCTCTCTCTCTCTCTCTCTCTCTCTCTCTGTCTCCTCCTCTTCTTCTTCTTCTTCTTCTTCTTCTTCTTCTTCTTCTTCTTCTTCTTCTTCTTCTTCTTCTTCTTCTTCTTCTTCTTTTTTCTTCTTCCTCCTCCTCCTCCTCCTCCTCCTCCTCCTCCTCCTCCTCCTCCTCCTCCTCCTCCTCCTCCTTTTATCCCTTCATAAGTCTTCTTCCTCCTCCGCTTTACGTTATTTTTCTTCCCTTCTTCAGTGCTTCCCTTCCTCCTTTGCCTCCTTCATCTCCTCCTCTATCTCCTCCTTCCTTCATCTTTCTCTACTATTTTTTATCCTACATTTCTTTCCTCTCTTCCTATTTTCTTGTTTCTCGTTTCATCTCCTTTCGTGTACTTTGTTCCTCTTTCTTTTCTTGCTTTCTTTTTTTTCTCTCTTGTTTCTTTTCTTATTTCGTGTTTAGTCTTTCTTTTGGTTTATCGTTTTTTCTCCTTTCTCTTTTCCCTTTCTTTCTCTTTCTCCTTTCTTTTTCTTTTCTTTTGTTTGTATTCTCTCTCTAGTTCATCCTTTCTTTTTTTTTCTTCCCAGGTATCTTTTATTTTTTTTGTATCTGTTTTTATATGTCTATGTTAATATGTCTTTCTGTCTGTCCATCTATCTCTCTATCTATCTATCTACCCATCTCTCTCTCTCTCTCTCTCTCTCTCTCTCTCTCTCTCTCTCTCTCTCTCTCTCTCTCTCTCTCTCTCTCTCTCTCTCTCTCTCTCTCTCTCTCTCTCTCTCATTGTATTTCTCCTATTTGCACACGCCGCCATAGTAACTTCCTTTCCTTTACACACGCACACACACACACACACACACACACACACACACACACACACACAGGGAGAATAACATGTGAAGGAAATATTACATGCACGAAACACGAGAGAGCAAGCGTGAAAATGAACCGAGTGATCAACGCTCGCATCGCTGTGCTTTGTGTTATTCATTTAATGCTTTCCCTTCAAACACTTGTCGCCTCTGCTTGTTCTTTTTCTGTTGTCAAGCGCTGCACGTATCTATCTTGCAACACGCCGGGGAAAAAACAATCTCCTGGGCCCTTTAGGTTATATTGCGAGCGCTCACTCACTCCCTCTAAGTTCATTGTTCGAGAAATGTAATATGTGATTCAACTTACTGGCGACAGAAAGTTGGCCACCGCCTCCCCGATAGATAGGTATATAGATAGCTAGGTAGATAGATAGACAGACAGACAGATAAATAAATGGAAAAGGATAGATGAAAAGATAAGTATAAATTCTCCAATAGGTTGATAGGTAGAGACAGATGAACCGAGATAGGTAGAGAGAAAATAACGAGAGAAAAATATATTCAGTGAAAAAGAGAATCACAAGTAAAGTGCCGGGTGTTTGTCAGGTATCCCAGTGATGTTTACGCGCAGGTGAAAAGGAGAGCACAAACAGGTAGCCAAAGTGTTATTCCTCCGACGCAAATGTGGGGTAAGGTACGTTAAGCGTGGGCGACACACTGAAGAGAGATAGATATTTTTTTGTCCTTGAGTTGCTTCCCTTGATGCAAACCAAAAAGATAGATAGATAGATATATGGATAGATTGACAGAGTGATAGAAAATGGGAGATAGATAGAATTTAGGGAGAAAGATACATAGATAGATAAATAGGCAGAGAAATTAATAGAAAGATAGGTAGAGTGAAACAAAGAAAGAGGCAGTAGAGGATTAAGAGGCACGGAGGGAAGAGGAGGAAGTGGTGGAGCAGTGGGTGGAGGAGGAGGAGGAGGAGGTAGAGGAGGTTGTGAAGTGGAGGACGAGATGGACGAGGAAGTGGAGGAGGAGGAGGAAGATACAAACGAGTGTGACCATCCAAGTAAACACACACACACACACACACACACACACACACACACACACACACACACACACACACACACACACACACACACCTTTTGTCGGGAGGAAATTGAAGTGACCGCAAACTACCTTAAATTTTTCTGGCATTTTTTTTCTTTTCGTTACTGAGAGAGAGAGAGAGAGAGAGAGAGAGAGAGAGAGAGAGAGAGAGAGAGAGAGAGAGAGAACGATAAAACGGACGAAAGAAAGAAAATGGAAAAAATAAGAAAGGTAGTGGAGGAAGAGGAATTGAGAAGGGAAAAGAGGGAAAAAAAGTAGAGAAAGAGAGTGGAAAAAAGGAAGAACAGAGAGTGGCGAGGAGGGGGAAAAGGACAAAGTGTGAGAGACAGGCGGAAAGGAAAAAAAAGAAGAAAGAGACGAGAAGAGGGGGACGGAAGGGAAGGGAAGGGAAGGGAAGGGATGGGTCAATAGCAAGGGCTGAGAATCAACAGGTGTGTGTGTGTGTGTGTGTGTGTGTGTGTGTGTGTGTGTGTGTGTGTGTGTTGACCCAAAATGATATGTTGGCAGTAACTTATTCTCCATTATTTTTTTAGGCACCATTTTATATTTTGTGTTGGAGCTGAATATAGATTTCTTTTTGCAGTCGGAGGCTCAGATTACGCCCCGGAAAATTGATGTTTGTGCAGCCTTTTCAGTGTTTTTGTTTCTAGTTGGCGTGTATTTGGTTTGCCCGCGTCCTCCCTTAAATGTAAAGTGACCCTGCTCGTGTCTGTCACTCTCCCATTTTCCAGTCTTTCTAATTCTGTAATCTTTTCTCCAGTTCTTCGCTAGTTCAAGTTTGTGTAATCGTTAATCTAGTCTTGTTTCTGCATGCCATTTATTGGGTTTGCTTGGCTCCTCTCATATGTAAAATGATCTTGCTTGTTTCTGTTATTCACCCCTTTTCTACTCTTATGCTGGACTCGTGACTCTTTTCTCTGTTTTTGTTTCTGTTTGGCGTTTATTTGGCCTGCGTGTGTGTTGCCTTGAAAGTAGAGTGGCTTTGCTTGGGTCTATGTCAACACCCATTGTCTCATCACATGCTGGACTCGCGATCGCCAGCCAGCACCCTCCCCTTGTAATCTTTCTCTATTTTTGTTTCTGTTTGACATTTATTTGGGCTGCATGTGTCTTTATCTTGAAAGTAGAGTGGCTTTGCTTGCGTCTATGTTAACACCCTTTGTCTCATCACATGCCAATACCCTCCACGGAAGATCTACTTTGAACTCTTAGGGCCGATCTTTGGGTACTGCAGGACCTTTAAATTTAACAGGAAAGGAAGCAGCTGAGGGGCAAAAACAAGCTGCTCCGACGAAGGAAAATAGAACGAAAGGCCACGAGAGGTCAGTTTCAGGTGCAGGAAAGTCTTTGATGCTCTCTCACCCCCTTGCTCAACGGGGGGGGCGGAGGGAGGACAATGACCGCGACTGTCTGCAAAAAGTCTTTAGTGGTTTGAGCGGGGACTCGAACCTCAGCCAGCCAGGTAACAGGTAGAGGTGGTATACACTGAGAGAGAGAGAGAGAGAGAGAGAGAGAGAGAGAGAGAGAGAGAGAGAGAGAGAGAGAGAGAGAGCACCACTACCACCATTACCAGCACTGTTATCACCACCATCACCACCACCATCACCACCACCACCCTTGCGAACAAAGCCCACAACCGATAACACAACCCAACGCTACACTATCTCGCCCTTCTCCGCCTCGGCTTCCCTCCACTCCCCTACCTGCCGATGTTGTTACGACCAGCCTGTATTGTTACCTCGGCCGGGAATACAGGTGTGGGCAGGCAGATTTGTGGACGCTGTACCTGTCTTGATTGTTGTTTTCACCTACACCCAAAACAACAACAACAAACATCATCAACAGCTTCACTAATTTGTAACTTTTTTTTATACTTTTTCACCCCCTTCTGTCCTTTGATCTGTAGTTTCATTTGTGTGTTTTTTTTACGTATATTTTTGTCGGTGTGTCTGTGTTTTTTAATTTGGGTATGTATCTCCGTGTGTGTGTGTGTGTGTGTGTGTGTGTGTGTTGAGTTCTTTTAGTGGTTTTTCTTTGATATGTTTTCCTTCTCCTTCTCTTCGTCGCTTTCTCTGGCGGTTTCTCTTTCGTCCTTATCCTCGGCTTTGTCCTCCTTTGTCTAACTTTCTTTCCGTTTGTCTGTCCTGTTCCAACCCTCTGACCTCCTTTATGTATATTTGTCTGTCTCTCTCTCTCTCTCTCTCTCTCTCTCTCTCTCTCTCTCTCTCTCTCTCTCTCTCTCTCTCTCTCTCTCTCTCTCTCTCTCTCTCGCGACACTAAGAGAGGAGCATATGTATGACACACTTTTGAGCTACAGTGAAAGACGTGAGAGAGAGAGAGAGAGAGAGTGAGAGTGAGATGGGGAGTGTGTGTGTGTGTGTGTGTGTGTGTGTGTGTGTGAGATAGGGTTAAGGTAGGTGCGTAATAGGGTGGAGGGAGAAAGTACACACACACACACACACACACACACACACACACACACACACACACACACACACACACACACACACACACACACACACACACACACACACACACACACTAACAAGCAACCCGACACCGCTCAACCTCTTCCTCTTGTCTCCTTCATTAGTGTTTACTTAATCATCGCCTTTCCTCTTTATCATCATCATCATCATCATCATCATCATCATCATCATCATCATCATCATTATTGCCCATCTAATTGTCTTCTTTCACTCTTGCTGACTCTACTTCCTGTCTTCGTCACAATTATTTTCCTTATTTCGTTTGTTTCTCTCTCTTTTTCTCCTATCTATATCCTTTCATCATCATCATCATCATCATCAT
>NW_026111612.1:160000-177500 GCF_024679095.1 Eriocheir sinensis | reverse complement strand
GACATCTCCGGCAGCCTCAGTTAAGCCTTGGCGCACCTGACACACCTGGGCACCGGCAGCCTCAGTTAATCCTTGGCGCACCTGACACACCTGGGCACCGGCAGCCTCAGTTAATCCTTGGCGCACCTGACACACCTGGGCACCGGCAGCCTCAGTTAGTCCTTGGCGCACCTGACACACCTGGGCACCGGCAGCCTCAGTTAAGCCTTGGCGCACCTGACACACCTGGGCACCGGCAGCATCCCTTACCTGCCGTACCCGCTCCATTGGTCGTTATTGTGGAGGAGCGGCGCTGAATACCTTGGTGGCTTGGGTTCTGATGTCACGGTGATGTCTCCTTACGTTTGATCGCACTCCCATTGATGCTCCTCGACCCGCGAGTCACACTGGGCGTCGCATCAGTCTCGCGCTGACCGGAGCCACACATTCTACAGCACAGCCTTGCCCCTCCGTGTGTGTGGCGTGGACTCCCCCTCCCCTTTTTGTTGTGAAGAAAATGACTCGCTAGCTCTTTCCCATTACCATAATACTGTTTTCCTACTTACATTTTATATCATCTCTTTCCTTTATTTTTACAGAACAGATCTTTAACCCAGTGCATGCCGAGTAATATGACATCACTAATGATGATAATGGTAATAATAGTAATAATATAATCATAATTACAATACCCTATTAATCGTCGCCTATATTATTATTATTATTATTATTATTATTATTATTACAAACACGCAGACACTTATGTACAAAATCACACACACACACACACACACACACACACACACACACACCCACACACACACACACACACACACACACACACACACACACACACGACGGAGGTAGAAAAATATATCTATGCCGGGGCACGCGTGGGGACCATAACGAAAAGGGAACCAAACCGTACCGGGAGCACCACTACTACTGATAGAAAAACAAAGACAGGAATAATAAGACACCCACACGCTTATTAAACCACAAATAGACTTGCGTAGACATACAAATGGAATATATATACACACATGCACTTCGTTAACGCTCAGTACACGATCTCGTTAAATACAAACACCGATAATCCGAACAGACAGACACACACACTCACACACACACACATCTACGCGCCTCTTGAAATGCAGGCAAGCGTGTGTATGTGTATGTGTGTATGTTCTTTTGTGCGTTGCTTCAGAGCCCTCTGGTAACGACGCTTCGAAGGGAGAGGAAGAGGAAGAGGAAGAGGGAAGAAGAGGGACTAATTGATTTCATGTTCTCTCTCTATTTACATGATTTCCCTTTTACCTGTTTCTCTTTTACAGGTGAGCGTTTCAGGGGAAGCTCAAACAAATGGGTGGTAATTGGCGTGTTCGGGATTCTGTGAGGCAAATTTGCAAGGGAGATAGATAGGCAGATAGGTAGATAGATAGATAGATAGGCAGGTATTTAGACAATGCTTAGCGGGGTATTTTGTTTCATTTGTGTTTGCCCTTGAACTGCTTCCTTTGATGTAAAAAAGAAGATAGACAGATAGATAGGTATTTAATTATAGATAGATAGACATAGGGAGATAGATAGATAGATTGTTTGATCGATAGATAGATATACAGATAGGTAGGTAGATATATAGATAGTTAGACAGATAGACAGGTGAATAGACAGGTAGATCAGAGAGAGAGAGAGAGAGAGAGGTGACTGATCATTTCTGCCATCAGCCACCTGCAGTGTAAGTCGAAACCCCGATTCATTTGCATATCGGATACCTGCGTGCTAACACCTGTATATACGCTCTCTCTCTCTCTCTCGTCGGTGGTATAGCTGATATGCATAATTAGGAAGGAGACGAAGGGAAAATGAGTGTAATGGGACGTTGGATTCATGGTCAGGTTTCGCTAATTTCGTTTCCGCTCGTCATCGCAATTCGCTCGCCGTGAAGTACCGAAAAATTTGTAGCGCGGAAGAGGAAATAAACAAGAATATATTGGGTGTGATAAGTAGTGTAATTGTCCAGCAGGTGTGTGTGTGTGTGTGTGTGTGTGTGTGTGTGTGTGAGTTTGGACTGTTGGCCTCGGAACTATTCCACCTATCTTCAAAGCGCCTGGAATTCGTCCGTTGCATTAAGTCAAAACATCTTGCAAATGTATTGAATTCCATCTCTTCTCAGGCGCCCGTACCTTTGAGACCGTTTCGATATTCGTTTTAAACATTTCCAATACTATTGATTTATTTTCTCGCCCTTATAGAAAGCAATGTATGACCGGAAGGCCTTAAAACTCTTTGGCAGGGGTCCCGTGAATGCAGTAAAGTCTTTAATCATTTTAGCCTAATTCTTCCGCCCTTATAAAAAGTAGTGTATGTGAGGAAGGCTTTATAACTTATTGGCAAGGCTCCCGTGAATGCAGTAACGCTGGTATTTTTTTTATAGTAAAGGAAGCAGCTCAAGGGCAGAAAAAAAGTCCCATTAGCACTACTATAAAAGAAAGTTAAGAGTGACCACAAGAGAGATTAGTTTCGGATGGCGACTATCGATATTAATTTTAGTAAAGGAATAAATTCAAAGGGAAAAGTAAGGAAAAACAAAAAACGCCCGCTAGCACTTCTGTAAAAAAAAAAAAAAAAAAAAAAATTTTTAGAAAAGTGAGCAAAAAGAGCGGTCACTTTCGGATGTGGACTTGCGATATATTCATTTTAATCTTTGTCCTTCCCCAATGGTTTATTTCGTGGGTTTCAAAGGTAATGCATGACAGGAAGCCTTTCACAGCTCTTGTCGGCAGCGGCGGTCCCCGAATGTAGCGACACCACCGTACCTTTTTCCATCAGTAGCCGGCGAGCGTTTTCGAAAATACGTTTCAGCGCGGAGGGCGAGCGGATCAGAAATTAAAATGTCGGGCTAATTAATGGAATATAAAATAGTTTCTTCAAATCCTGCATTAAAAGCGGACAGGACTGGACGGGCGTTCTGAGTGCGAATGTTTGTTGCTTAATTGCTTTGGTGTCGTGGTTAATTAGTTAGAACACTTATTAATCGTTCGTTTGTTGTTTTGGTGATGAAAATTTGGTATAACTTCGCTTCCATTCGCTATACCAGGAATAGAAAAAAAAATATATCAAGCCGTGAAAGCGGGGAGTGAGTCTTCCAAAGTGCCTGTTATTCTTTTTTTTTTTTTTTTTTTTTTTTTTTACATTTAGTTAACTTTCTAAACGTTTGGTGATGAGTCTGTCAGTGTCTGGTAAAACTGCACTTTCATTCGCCGTGTGTGTGTGTGTGTGTGTGTGTGTGTGTGTGTGTGAGAGAGAGAGAGAGAGAGAGATGCAACTCCAGGAAGCGGGCATTGTGAATCGGAAAAATGTTTACTATTGAAATTTTTTATGTATATTCGTTTGGTTTGCATCCTACATATTTAGAGAAGAAGTTCGGATAAATTGTTAAACGAGAGAGAGAGAGAGAGAGAGAGAGAGACCCAGGAAGGGAGTAATGCGAAAATGAAAACGTTTATTAATGAAGGCTTTTTTTTTAACGTTTTGTGTTCTTGTTGAATGTTTTGTTTGTTTAATTTTTTTTGTTTATTGAATTGTTGTTCTGCGTTTAGTGTACTTGTTGAATATTTGGGTGGTTGCCTTCTTTGTTTCTTTTAAGTTTTGGTAAGTTGTTTTTTTGGTGAATAGTTAAGTTTATCTGGTAATTATTTTTTCGTGAGTGGTTTTGTTCGGTTAATTGTTTTGTTGCTTTGGCTTACATGTTTTGGTGATGACGTAAGGAAAATAGAAAAACCACACTCCTGTTGACGGTATGAGAACACAAAACAAAACGGGCAATCCCTTTGTTGTAAAAGAAAAAAAAATATTGTTTCCTTTTTTTTGTGCCCTTGAGCTGTCTCCTTTGTTGTAAAAAAAATATTATTGTTTCCTTTTCTTGTGCCCTTGATCTGTCTCCTATGTTGTAAAAAAAACAAATAAATGAATAAAATCCGGATGTGTGTGTGTTTGGGAGAGGATTGACGGGCCACGCGGAAGGAAGCAAGTGTATTATGAGTCTAAAATCCGGAGAAATGATTGATACCCTTACCAGCGACCGTACATGATAGTTTTGATTTGTGGGAAGAACTTCGTGGGTGAAAAAAAAAAAAAATCGTCCTCATTCTCACAGGCGAACAATGCCGCCCAGCCAACCGTTGACCTCCCATCCGATCATGATTTTCCGTTCACTGGACACGTTCCCGGATTGTGAATTGCGGCTCCGAAGGTTGCTGGTATTAGTTGCTCGCTTGTTGCTTCTCTCTCTCTCTCTCTCTCTCTCTCTCTCTCTCTCTCTCATTAGCGTGGTTCGTTTCCATCATGTGCTTCACTCTTTTTTTTGTACCTGGAAAGCGCCTCGCCTCCTCATTCTCTTTGCTCCTGGCCAGTAATCAGCCAGTCACGGCGTATAATCCCATTAAACACGAGCGTCATGATGGGCCAAGTGGTTGGTTTCTCATCTTCACCGACCTTTCACTACCATCACATCACCACCTCCTCCACTGCCCGCTTACACCATTGCCTCTTTGTTTCATCCTTCCCGCCTGGCACTCCCGTCCACTTATCCCTTCTTCCTACTATGAGTTGGATATTGCGATATTGCACCCTTCACTCTCCTTCGTCCTCGCGTCTGTTAGGAAGAACCCCTTTCCAAAGTGTTAAGTGGGTTTCTGTTTTATTCCCCGCGCCCTGAATGGAAGCAGGAACCGGGGCGCATCATTGTGTTCCCTGGAAATGGCTCAGTCACCACCCGCGCCCTCCACTTTTACTCTTAAGTGTCAGGGGACCAGAGAGGTGTGTAGGCAAAGACGCGAAGGTCCGAACATTGCCACTGAGGGGACGAGGGTAGAATGGATCGTGGCCGTATGGAGGGAGTTGATAGCAGGCCTCGGGAAGGTACGGGTTGAAGCGAGGCATTGACGCAGAAAACGTCTGAAGGAAGATAATGGCGGCCTTTCGGCAGCCTGGAGGCATCAGGGCACCTGAGGCTCCCTTCCGCCGCCGCTTTGGTCATCGCCACAGTTTTGGATCCTTGCCGTGCGATGGTTCCTTGAGGTTCCCCGCCGCCTGCAGCATTTTGACCCCACGACTTTTGACTCTTTGCCGTGCGGGAGCTGTAGTCGCGGGTCCTTGCCGCCCTCCGCCTTGCTCCCTAGCACAGCTAGTTACTGCGGGGGCGGATGTCAGTTGATCCGCTTCGCTCCAGCGGCGTAGCGGGAGTCACAACCAAACAAAGACTTACCCCAGGTGTTGACCAGCACCTGGAGGGAAACACAGCAGCACACGCCACGCAGGGCCCGCGTGTCCCTGCCTACTGGTACCGCTGAGAGTTGGGACTCCTGCGGCAGCAGGTGCGAAGCCGTGTGGGCAGCAGCTGGAAGAGACACTTCCTGAAGGTGGCGCCGCAGGTAGAGTAGAAAACAAAGTTGATACTGAAGTGGGTGTACTGCAGCTGCATGAAGAGCTGCTGCAGGTTCCACATGGTGACCTCGTCCGCCTCCTGCTCGCTGCCCCACAGGCTGCTGAGGAAGGCGTGCACCCGGATCACGTGGCTGTGGGAAAAAGAGGGTGATTACTGGTGTGCCCTGGCCCGGCAACGCGCCGCCCTGCGTGCATGCACGCCCCACCGACCCGATAACTTTATAAGCAAAAAGGGAGACTCGTTACGAAGTGTACGGCACAGTGAGGGAGAGGCTGCAGGGAGGGGAGCACGGCCGTCAAGGGCAGAAAGGAGCAATGGATCATAAATGCATAGTGGAAGTTTGTGTCTTGTTAGTGAGTTGGCACAATTTCATCCCTTCCTCTTCCTGCCTCCTCCTTCCTCCCCCTCGTCTCCTTCCCCTTTGTTCCCTCCTCTGTCTCCTTACCTTTCCTTCCTCCTCACCTCAACTATCTCCTTCCGTCCCTGTGCCTTCCTGTTTTTCTCTTCCTCTGAGTGAATTTCCTATCTGTTTCCTCCTCTTCTGTACCTTCCCTCCTCATCCCTTTTAAGTCCTTTCCTTTTTGTGCCTTTCTCTGTCCCTTCCTCTTGTCTCTTTCTGATCCCTCCTTGTCCTCTCTTTTCCCCTCTTCTTTCCCTCACGACTGTCCTCTCAGCCACAACTCTTCGTCTGTCTTCCCACAAATTACCGTATTCTTTTTCCTCTCCTTGCCTTCCCCTTCATTCTTCACCGCCCCCTGCATTCCGCCACCCCGCCCTCTGACTCCCTGCAACCCTTCCCTTCCCTCTTCGCTCCTCTGGTTTCCTGTTCCCCTTCCCTCTTACAAATATCTCAATCTCTCCACTTTTTGCTCCCTTCTCCATTACTTTTCTCCCGTTCATCCCTCTCGCCAAGACCACAGCCACGGCCATATCTTCCTCCTCCTCCTCCTCCTCCTCCTCCTCCTCCTCCTCCTCCTCTCCTATCAGCATCATCGCCATTCCTACCAACCTCCTCAACATCACTATACTTTCTCTTTCATCATCATCATATGTAGTCATCCCTGCATCACCACTATCACCACCATCACCACCGCCACCACCACCGCCGCCGCCGCCACTCACCTGGGCAAGTTGAGGATGATGAACACGGTGGAGATGAGAAGCAGCATCTTGGTGATCGAGTACTGAGTGCGAGTGGACAGGATGCTGCGAGGGTTCTTACTGGTGTACGACAGGACTGGGGGGGAGGGAGAGAGAGAGCAGATTACGTCACCATCATTATCATTGTTATCATCATTATTATCATCATCATCGTCTTCCTCCTCCTCCTTCTCCTCCTCATCAACATTATCTTTATCGTCCTCCTCCTCCTCCTCATCATCATCATCGTCTTCCTCCTCCTCCTCATCATCATCACCATTATCTTTATCTTCCTCCTCCTCCTCCTCATCATCATCGTCATCATTGTCATTATTATCATCTTCGTTTTCACCATTATCATTCCCATCATCAAAATCGTCCTCCTCCTCCTCCTCCTCCATCATCATCATCATCATCATCATCATTATCATCACTATTATCTTTATCGTCATGGCCATCATCACAATCACTATCCTCCTCCTCCTCCTCCTCCTCATCATCATCATCATCATCGTCACCATTAATCCATTGCAGAACAGAGGCCTTTCCCAACGTTCTCCACCTCGCGGTCTGCTCAGGTGAAGGGTCAGGTCAGGTCACCACTCACCGCCGCCCGTCAAGCCATTATATAAGTGCACCGTGCCAATTCCGACGCACGGCTCCATTTCGTTTTCACATCAAATATAAATAAAAAAGATACCGTAAAACTTTGCCGTGTTGAAAAAAAAAATAATTTACCGTCGAAATAATGAAAAGAAATTAATCTGGTTTGATGTTAGTTTATTTTCATACCTCAATTTTAGTTTCCTTTTTATTTTATAATGGGAGTGCGTACTAACTTGGGGCAGCGTACTAATTGGCGAACGCACCGGGTATACCTGGTGTACCGCGTGGCGTGACGTTGCAGGATAATGTTTACTGCGTAGTGATGCCGGTGGAGGTCACACACACACACACACACACACCATTATACTCCACACTGCTGCATACCACATACCGCCACCACCACCACTGCCACCACCCCCACCACCACCATCACCACCAGCACACAATCACCATCACAATTTCACACGCTCATAAAGCAACACACACGGCCGTTCATAAATCAGATATTTGTTGTTAGTTCGTCCATTTGTCCTTGAAAAGTCAGTAATTATTGTGTGTGTGTGTGTGTGTGTGTGTGTGTGTGTGTGTGTGTGTGTGTGTGTGTGTGTTCGTCCTTGACCTCACTCACACAAGGAAACTTTAAAATAATCGAAAATAAGAAGTTCGTATAAAAGAAACCACTTCCTCCTCTTTCTCCTCCTCCTCCTCTTCCCCTTCCTTGTCTTCTTTCTTCCTTCTTTGCGTCTTTCCCAATCGGACAGTGATTGGGTCAGAAGGATGAAAAATTGGATAAAGGAGAAGGGGGAGGAAGAAGAGGAAGAGAAACTGGAGGAGGAGGAGGAGGAGGAGGAGGAGGAGGAGGAGGAGGAAGAAAAAGAAGAAAGAGAAAAAGAGTAAGAAAATTATGAAGAAGAAAAAAAGAAGAAGGAGGAGGAAAAAGAAAACAATAAGAATATGAACAATAATCAAAAGTCGAGGTTAAAAAGAAAAAAACAAAACAGGAAAGGGAAAAGATGAAGCGCTTGGAGAAAGAGGAGGAGGAGGAGGAGGAAGAGGAGAAAGAGGAGGAGGTGGAGGAGGAGGGCGACTAGGAGGAGAAAGAGAAGTATGTCTCGGAGTGTGAGGGAAAAAGAGAAATATGAAAAGGAGGAGGTGGAGAAACAATAGGAAGAAAGAAAAAAAAAGGACACGGAAGGGAAGTGTGTGTAGGAGTGGAAGAAGGAGGAGGAGGAGGAGGAGGAGGAGGAGGAGGAAGAGCAGGAGGAGGAGGAGGAGGGTGACGAGGAGGAGCAAGAGAAATATTAAGAGGAGGTGGAGAAACAGTAGGGAGAAAAAAAAGGAAAGGAAGAGAAGTGTCTGTAGGAGTGGAAGGAGGAGGAGGAGGAGGAGGAGGAGGAGGAGGAGGAATAACAAGTAGCATTTTCCACGGACGATACCAAGATGACAAGACAGAGGACAGGTATCAAACAAGTACATAGGGAGGAGTGTGGGTCGACCTTCTCTCCTCTTTCAGTTGGACAAGAGATCACATTTAAGGATCATACGAGGAGCATCACAACACAACAACCTCGACTAACATAATAGAGTCCCCCTCGTTATAAAAAGTCTGTGTTTCGGATGATATTAGCGCCACAAAGGGAACTGTTTTCTAGGTATACATAGCCTTTGAAGAGTTATTTTGATGTAGGGAAATATGAAAGGATACACGGTGGAAGGCGAGGGGGTCAGGGTTAGGGGAAGTCCCGTGGGGTAGTGATGGTATTCTTGGCCTCATAAACACATTCTCTCTCTCCCTCTTAACCCCCCCCCCCCGACCTCCCAAACTCTCCCCTCTCTCCCTCACATACACTCTCTTTCCCCTCCTCCTTCTCTCTTCCTCTTAACCCCCCCGACCCCCCAAACTCTCTCCCCTTTTTCCCTCAAACACGCTATCTCTTCCCCCTCCTCATTCTCTCTTCCTCTTAACCCCCCCCCCACACCCCCAAACTCTCTCCCCTCTCTCCCTCACCCACACTATCTCTTCCCCCTCCTCCACCTCCTCTCTTCCCCATTCCCCATACTGTCTCCTCTCCGCATATCTCTGTCTCCCCCTCCACATACTTCCTCCTCCCACACACACTTTCTCCCTCCACACACATACTCCTCCCCTTCTCCCTCACACCCTCCTCCTTCTCTCCCTTCCCCTTCCCTCCCCCACACACAGCATCATTCACAACACAATGTACTTTCACTAACAAACTTTTCCCCTCAGAACAATATATGAAAGAGAGAAAAAATAATAGGAAAAATACATCGGAGAGCATTGGCGTTCGTTATTTATTTATTTTTTTGCTTGTCTTCGATTTGCTGTCCGGTCTTATATTAATTCCCTTGTTATCTCGATGAAGCTTTCGATCACTGAAGAGGCAAGAAAAAAATTAAGGCGGATTTATTTTACAAGGTTCTTTTATTTTCTCCGCCAATATTCAGGTCGAGAGAGGAAGCAATTTAACCCCCTCTGATTTTTTTTCTTTTTTGGCATCCACGGCTTCTCTTATGTCTTATCTCGCCTTGCCTCATCTATTTCCAGTCTGAATTTTATCTCTCCTTTGCTGTCTTGTCCTCTTTCATGTGTTCCTCGTTTTCTTCCACTCCCTCCCTCCCTCCCTCCTTCTCTCCTCCTTCCTCCTTCCTTTCCTCCCTCCTTCCTTCCTTCCTTTTCTTCTTTCTTTCCTCCTTCTTTCTTTCTTTTCTTTCTTTCCTCACTTTCTTTCTCCCTTCCCTTCCTTCCTTCCTTCCTTCCTCTCTCCCTTTCTTCCTTCTTTCCTTCCCTTCCCTTCCCTTCCCTTCCCTTCCCTTCCCTTCCCTCCCTCCCTCCTTTCTCATGTCCCGTCCCAGTCTCATAAATTTCTTTCAAGGTATTTCTGGTTCTGCTATTCCTTTTCGGTTTTTATATTTCTTTCTTTTGTTCTCTCTCTCTCTCTCTCTCTCTCTCTGTTACTGCTTTTTTTTTTGTACCGGTCTGGTTTACTTTGTTCCTTGTGGTGACTCGTGTTTTTTTTTATGTAGTTTTAACCCCTTCAATACAAGCAGACAAAACATAACCTCCATGCCATATCCTGGTTTTACAGACTACGTAGAATAGTCCAATGACCATGACGCACATACAGCGTCTCTAGGATATGGTTCGAGAGATGAAATGACTCATATACTGCGTCATGGTACTGAAGAGGTTAATGTTTTCTTTTTTTCGTTCACTTCAACGTCCGTTCACTTATTTTTACAGGAGAAGCTCTTAGCGTGCCTTTTTTTTCCCGCCCCTGAGCTGTTTCCTTTAATGTAAAAAAAAAATGATGTTATGTACGGCCTTGTGTGTGTGTGTGTGTGTGTGTGTGTGTGTGTGTGTGTGTGTGTTTCAGTTTTCAGTGGATGGCATGTACACTCCTAACCATAACTCACCTAACCTTACCTCTATAATAAAAAAATATATAAAAATAAACTATGAACGAGAAACAGTAAATGGAGCAAAAACAGCTAAAAAAAATCTCGAGTTACAGAACCTAACGAAACGAATCACATTACCCCGCTCGCTGGCAACCTTCGCGTCCTCCCTTTAAATCCAGCAACGTTTGAACTTGAAGGCTACTCAAGGTAACTGAATCCTGGAGGCTACTTAGCTTAGTATAGACCAAGGACACGTGCTTGTACATCAGAAGGGGGGAGGGGGGATATTGGGGGGGCGTGTACCCAAGTCCATTGTTATATGCTTCTATTGTGCTGTTTGTGTGTGTGGTAAGGGGGGTGAGGGGGTTGGAGGAAGGGAGGAAGTGGTTGGTGGGGGGATGAGGGGGATGGTGAGGGTGGGAGGATGGGTTTGGTTTGGGGAAAGAGGGCTGGAAGGGTGGATGAAGGGGTTCTGTAAAGGGGGATAAGGGGGTTAGTAGGGTGGATGAGAGGGTCGTTAGAGGAAGGGGGGAGGGGTCAGGTGGGGTTAAGGGAACAGGTTGAAGAGGAAAAACATGTAGGTCAGGTGGGGTGGAGGGAACAGGTGGAAGAGGGAAAACATGTTGGAAAGAGGCTGAAGGAGTAGAAGCCTTGAGGTAGAGATTGATAAGAGTTGGACCATATTGTTAGGATTCAGCGAAGGGATGAGGAGAGGAAGTCTGTTGCGCTTATCTGTTTCTTTTGTGTGTGAGACTGGACAAGAAGGGACAGGCACAGACACACACAGAAAGATAGACAGACAGTTCTTTCTCTCTAATAGTCTTTCCTCTAATTGTCTTCTCTCTCTTTACCTCCCTCCTCATCCATCTTCCTTGTCCCCCCTCCCTTCCTCTCTCCTTCTACTCTTCCTCCTGTTAGAGTTAGACAAAAGACAGGAATATATATGACAATCATTTTTCTCTTACTTCCTCCTGCCTTCTCCTCTCTCCTCCTCCTCCTCTTCCTCCTCCTCCTCCTCCCTTCCTGAACCCAGCTTTCCTTCCTCCCTTCCTTCCTGTTCCTTTTCTCCAACCCCCCCCCACTCCCTTCTCTCCTTCTCTTTTCTCTCACTCCAGACCTCCACTTCCCTTCCCTCCCTCTCTCCCTCCTCTCCTCCTTTCCTTCCCTTCACACTCCTCCTCTCCTTCCCTCCTTTTCTTCCTTCTCTCTCTCTCCTGATCTCCACTTCTCTTTCCTTCCTCCTCTTTTCCTTCACTCCAAACCCCTTCTCTTCTTTCCTTCTCTCCTTCCCCTCCAGGCCCCCGCTTCCCTTCCCTCCTCCTTTTCCTCTCATCCAGACTCCTACTTACCTTCCTCCTCTTCTTCCTCTTCCTCCTGACCCCAGCTTCCCTTCCCTCCTCGTTTCCCCCCCCCCCCCACACACACACACATTTCTCTTCAACCTTCTCTTCCTCCCGTCCAGACTCCCGCTTCCCGTCTCTCTTTCTCCCTCGTCTTCCTTTCTCCTCTTTGTCATCTTTTTTTTTTTTTTCCTCCCAGACAAAGATTCAAGTATTACAAGTCATATCGCGGCAATTCGTTCTTCTCCTCCTTTTCAAGTTCGTAATTCCGGGAAAACGTGAAATACAAGGACAATAAGAGAACGTCGAGCGATGTGTGTGTGTGTGTGTGTGTGTCCCGGCGAGTTAATTGAAATCGTTGGAATGGGATGGTGTTTTCTGATTGTCGAGAACGATGATAGGCGTGCAGGATTCTCGTGATAAAAAATAGTGGAGTGCGAGGGTGGACATTTGATAAGGTGGAGGGGAAGAGGTAGAGGCAGCAGCGGTGGGGGTGGTGATGGTGGTAGTAGTAGTGGTGGTGATGGTGGTAGTAGTGGTGGTGTTGGTGATGGTCGTGGCAGTAGTGGTGGTGATGGTGGTGGTGGATGGTGTTGGAGACAAGTTTCAGTGATCAAAAGACAGTATTGTAATCGTGATGTTTTTTGTGATGAGAGATTCTGATTTTCTTTACCTTGAGGAGCGGAGGAAAGGGAGAGAAAGGATTGAAGAAAGAAAAATCGCGTTGGAAATTGAAATGGAGACAAAAGAATATAGACGGGTCAGTGTATATATATGAAATCCTAAATGAAATGGAGGCAAAAAAATATAGACGGGGTGGTGTATATATATATGAAATCCTAAACCTGGTGAGTTATCAATTTAGGAAGATCTCATTTGTATTTGGGACCTAAACATCCTTTTTTGAGATATTTTAGGAACAGACCAAAACGAAAGACAAACAGACGGACAGCAAGCAAAAAGAAAACATTATCATCCACAGTTACTCAGGCAAGATGTTTTAATGTGTATTTTGTGCCTGTATGAACATCCTTCCATAAGACCAAAAAGATGAACAATGACAAAAATACATCATCACCTTCATCACACAACGTAGAGGTCGGCGATAAATAAATATAGAAAATAAATGCATGCGGAGACTGAACAGCTCAAGGCAACCAAACCAACCAACCAAACAACCAAACAGAACCACCACAAAAAACTATTATTCTCATCACAACACAGACTACGAACGATAAAAAAATACAACAACACGTACATACACGGAAACTGAACGCCTCCAGACAACCAAGCAACCAAACACTTATATATAAATCTTTCCACTTATGCACGAGGAAAAAATGCGTGACCTCCTCCGTGAATCCGTGCCCAACCTAACTATGTGGAAAGACGTTGTGTGTGTGTGTGTGTGTGTGTGTGTGTGTGTAGTGAAACAAGCGATGCGGTGAAGGATATAATTATTTCCTTACACTCGAGGAGGCAGAGTAAGGCGCCCTTTTGATCTGCTAAGCTGCTTTTGTGGCTACTTTTAGGAGCAAGATTCGACTCAAGCTTTACATATGGCAGGTCACATGAGGTTCTGGTAGATAGATAGATAGATAGATAGATAGATAGACATTCATTCCTTTGTATTTTTTTTCATTTATCTGGTTTCTTTTTTTTTATTTCTTTTACGTTCCAGTTTTCTTTTTCTTCGCCTGTTTCTCTTCCTTCCTTCCTTCTTCTTCCTTCGTTCTTTTTTTCTCTTTTCTACAGGTTATTTGTTCCTTCTTCACCGCCTTTCTATTCCCTCTTCCTTGCATATTCTTCGTTCGCTTCAACATTCTTTCCTATTCCATTTGGCTCCACTCCCATTCCATCTATCAATTCACATTCCACTTCCCTTCCACGCTCCTAGACAGATAGATGGGTAGATACAGATAGTTAGATAGACAGACAGACAGAGAGAAATATAGATAGAAAGATAGATGGGTAGACAGATAGAGATAAATAGATAGATGGAGGGAGTGTATGTGTGTGTGTGTGTGTGTGTGTGTGTGTGTGTGTGTGTGTGTGTGTGTTCTATAACTCCTCCTCACGACAGCACAATATTAAAACGCAGACCGGTAAAGCCACGCCCATTTGACCCTGATCTGCTCGTTGATTGGCTGAGAGGGTGCAGCGTTCAGCCAATGGGGGCCCCGCTGGTCGGACCCTCGTAGCTGCAGGGGGGGAGGGGGGGAGGGTAAGGGGGTAGGGGTGGGGAGGGTGGAGTCGTAAACGGATCGGAAAATTAACGGTCTTATCGCCTTTTCGCAACAACTTTCCTTGAACTTTCCCACATTTTACTTGCATTTTTATTAACGTTAGTTTCTGTTTTTCTGTAGAAGCTTTTGACTATTCCTTCCTTCCTTCTTTCCTTTCTTCCCTCCTTTTTTCCTTCCTTCCTTCCTACCTTCCATCCTTCCTCCTTCCCTCCCTCTCCCCCCTCCCTTCCATTCTTCCTACTTTTCTTGTTTTCGTCCTCCCTTCCTTCCTTTCATCCTTCCTTCTTTCCTCTCTTCCCTCCTTTTTTCCTTCCTTCCTTCCTTCCTTCCTTCCATCCTTCCTCCTTCCATCCTTCCTACTTTCCTTGTTTTCGCCTCCCTTCCTTCCTTTCATCCTTCCTTCTTTCCTCTCTTCCCTCCTTTTTTCCTTCCTTCCTTCCTTCCTTCCTTTCCTCCATCCTTCCCTCCTTCTCCCCCCTCCCTTCCATCCTTCCTACTTTCCTTTTTTTTCCGCTTTCCTTCCTTCCTTTCATCCTTTCGTCCTTTTCTTTCTTTTTCTCTTCCTTATTTTCTTTCTTTTTTTCTGTATTATTTTCCTTCTTTTTTGTTTATTTGTTTCTTTCTCCCTCCTACATTCCTTCCTTTCTTCCTTCCTTCCTTCCCTTCCTTTATTAATATGTTCATTCGTTAGTTATAGAGGTAGTCAGATAGATAAACATTTATATATTTAGACAGGTATTTAAATATAGAGCAAGTTAGATTGTCAGATATTTAGTTACATAAATAGTAGAGAGTGAAGAGATAGGGAAGAGAAAGGGAGGAAAAGAGAGACGGAAAAGAGGAGAAAAGGAAGGAAAGAAAAAAGGAGGGAAAAGGAAGCGAGGGAATAAGAAAGAGAGAAGGAAGAGGAAGGAAGGGAAGGGAATGTATGAGAATAAAATGTGATATAAAAATAACGATAAAATGGGTGAGAAAAACAAGCAGAGAGGAAGAGGAAGTGATGGAGGAAGAGATAGGAAGAGGAGGAGGAGGAGGAGGAGGAGGAGGAGGAGGAAGGAACCTAACCAGACCTAAGTTATCTCCTTAATATTTTCCTCCTTAATAAATATGTCTCACAATTTTATTTCCTCCACTCTCATTCTTCCCGTGCCTTTCCTCCCTCCCTCCTTCCTGCACCCCCTCCCTCCCTCCCTTCCTCCCTTCTCTTGCCCCTCCGTCTCTCTCTCTCTTCCTCTCTCTTTGTCTCGTATTTTTCACTCATTTTATCTTTTATCCTTCCGTTGTTCTCTCATTCCTTTCCCTTACTCACATATTTTCGAAGTTCTTTCTCGCTTTTATTCTCTTTTTTTTATGTTCTTTTTATTCTCCTTTCTCTCTTGATTCGCTCTATTCATTTTTGCTCTTGTTCCTTTCTTTCTTTTTCTTCGTTACCTTTCTTCTGTCCTTCCTTTTTTCCTGTCTTCCTTTCTTTTTTGTCTGATTGTTTTTATTTCTTTTTCTTTCTCTCTCTCTCTTTCTTTCTTTCCTTTCTTATCTGGGAACACCTCGGTTTAACGTCCGGTCGGCACCCTCAACAGAAGGTTCCATCAATTTAGATTCGGCAAAGGTCTGGGCAAACGTTGTTATACTAAGAGAGTGAGTTGTGGATTCATATAGGCAGTTCGTAAGGTAGTTTAGTTAGTTATTTAAAAACTCAGTAGATGGCTAGGTAGTTAGTTATTGAGAGAGTGCCAAGAATATCAAGAACAACTTACATCAATTTAGATTCAGATTAATTAGAGAGTGATGGATGAGAGGAACAGACTTAGCATTCATGGAGTGAGTACCAAAACAATCAAGAACAGGTTACATCCATTCAGATTCAGTAGATACCTTGACAATACCTGTTTTTACTAATAGATTGCTGGGTGAGAGGAACAGGAACAGGTTTGGCATTCACGGGATGAGTGCCGAAACGATGAAGAACAGCATTTCAACACATTTCAGATTCAGGAGAGACTTTCGCATTACTTGGTTTACTGATATAGTTTTGAACGAGAGGAACAGACTTGGCAATCATGGGGAGAGTGCCAAAATTATCGACCCCTTCAAGAACAGGCCAGGTCAGGATGGATAGGAAGGTTGTTAATAAAATCGGGTTGGAAGATCCCGTAGAATTTACCTTAGCAAACTACCTTCTTTGATACTTGACATAAACGAGCAATTGACAACGTTTTAGAGGAGAGTAGCGTAACACTTTCATATTTACGCTGCCCTAGGGTATAAAGAGGTTATTACGTTAATCTCCCCTTTAAGAAGAGCTAAACCTGCTTACCTGATGGATCTTAAAGTAGTGTATTATAGTGAACGGTGTTGTGTGCCCTAATGGTCTAGTGTTCCTCCTCTGTCTCCTCCTCCTCCTCCTCCTCCTCCTCCTCCTCCTCCTCCTCCTCCTCCTCCTCCTCCTTAGCAATGCTCTATGGAGATGATACCTTTGTAAAACGACCTGAGTGACCGACCCTCTTGACGTAGGAACAGACTCATGACTCACGAAGAGCTTGATGCAGGCTTTCATTTGCCCGAGGAAGGTCAGTAACGTTGATCACTTAAGATTTTTGAGCTTGAAAATAACCCAAGAACTAGATGTAATGTTTAACCGGCTCAGACATCGGCAGGAGTTTTTTTTTCTTCTTAAACCGAGTCATCCGCCACTGGAACAACCTCCCCGCAGAAATAGTGAATGGGAAATCAAACTCCTTCACCGTTACTTTGTTGAATAAGTAGTGAAATGAATGGACATACGCAAGGACTTAGATCTTCATACTTCAATGCCTGACGAGCAGATTTAGACAACTTGAGCGGGCAACCTCGTAAGGAGCCTATAGCCTTTCCGTTGCCTGCCTTTCCATGTTTGTTTGTTGCCTTCTCCTCCTCTTCCCCCTTCTCCTCCTCCTCCCCCTCCTCCTCCTCCTCCTCCTCCTCCTCCTCCTCCTCTTCCTGTGTGCTCCATTTTTCTTCACGGCAGTTAAAGTCATCGGTTTCCTGAGTAACAAGCGGAGGAGGAGGAGGAGGAGGAAGGAGGAGGAGGAGGAGAGACAGATGATTTTCCACGTTTCCTCTCCATTTTCCTCCTTTTCTCCTCCATTTCCTACCATTATTCTTTACTCCTCTCTCTCTCTCTCTCTCTCTCTCTCTCTCTCTCTCTCTCTCTCTCTCTCTCTCTCTCTCTCTCTCTCTCTCTTCTCTCTCTCTCTCTCTCACATTATTTCTCCTTCTCTTCCTCCATTCTCCTTACATTCTCCTCCAAAATTATCTCTCTCCTCATTCCTCCCACATTC